>NC_081555.1:46395334-46475488 GCF_963082655.1 Stomoxys calcitrans | reverse complement strand
TTGGGCACGAATATATGCTACGGCTGCATAGGCATTCTCGCTAGCGTCCACAAAGACGTGTAGCTGAATGTCTTGGCTTTGGCACGCCAGTTGATAGCATCGTGGTATTCGAATATCTCCAATTGAGTTGATGTGCAGCGTCCATTGTGCCCACATTTGACGTTCTTCATTTTTAATAGGTTCATCCCAAGAGACACCTGATCGCCACACATCTTGTAATATTATTTTGGCATAAATGAGGTAATTACCCAAGAACCCTAAAGGATCAAAAATTTGCATAATAACACGTAGCATTCGCCTTTTAGTTATGGGCTCTCTTTCGCCAGTTAAATCTGAGGTAAATTTCTTTATAAAAGTGAATTCATCAGTTTGCGGAAGCCACCACATTCCCAGAATTTTTTCGTGTTCTGGTTCGGAAGGCTGAATACATTTTTTAAGCTGTGCAGTTTTACCAGTTAGACTCTCTAGTACATAAGCTGAATTCGAAATCCAATTTCTCATTTCGAATCCTCCCTCTTTATGGATGTCTCTGACAGCTGTTGCTAAAGCAATCAATTCCTCTTCTGTTTCGCAACTATGTAGCCAATCGTCTACAAATGTATTTTCGATTATGGCAGCCACCGCAGTGGGGTATTCATCGACAAATCGGTTTGCGTTCTTGTCTTTAACATAATTCGCAAGCGAGGGGGAACAAGAGGCACCAAAAGTCATAACCTGCATGCAGTAAACATCAACTTCTCTTGAGGGCTCACCTTCTCGCCACAAAAACATCTGTGAAAATTGATCTTCCTTTATTATCTTAATTTGGTGGAACATTTCTCGGATATCGCCGCACACCGCAATTGGCTTTTCCCGAAATCTCAACAGTATTCCAATTAAAGACCTTAGTAAATCGGGGCCTTTAAGAAGACATGTATTTAAAGAGATATCGTCAACTTTGGCGGCGGCATCCCAAACTAATCTCGTCTTATTTTTATTAATGTTTGTTACGGTGAAGATCGGTATAAACCACGATTTGCCTCCTATTGTCGCTTCACCTTTTTTAAGTTTTCTGACGTAACCCTTTTCTTCGTACTCTCTTATTTTGTCGACTAAAAAGTTTTTTAAGTTTGGCTCTTTCAACATTTTGCCTTCCAAACATTTCAAGCGCCGCATTGCCATAGGAAAAGAATTGGGTAGATTAAATTCACTATACCTCCACAAGAGACCTGTTTGCCATCTTTTCTCTTCATAGCAATATGTTGTAGTTGTCTCCATGATTTGTAGAGCACGCTCGTCGTCTCGCGAGTGTAAAGCTTTCTTCAAAGGGGTAACCCCGACCGCATCTAAAGAGAAGTAATGTCTCATTAGCTCATCCATTTTTTCTGCCTCTTGCTGAGAGTTTAGACAATCGCAAATGTGGAATATATTATTTGATACAAAACCTTTGGCGTTCCTTCGTCCATACACTGCCCATCCCAGCCTACACTTCACAGCCATTAGCTCACTGTTCTCGCTTTCACAAATTTCTAAAGGGGCCCCAAGTTTTGCATTGTCAAGACCTATAATCATTCTCGGCCTGACTTGAGAATACGGCTTTAGTGGCAAGTTACGCAGATATTTACAAGATTCTATCATTTTTGGCTCAAGCGACTGTTCTGGAAGATCTAAGCTTTCGATAGTTCTAACATTCTTTAAATCATATTTTTGGTATCCGGGGTCTTGCGAGGAAATCCTTAGCGTAAGAGTTTTTGAGTGTGGATAGCATTTGCTGATGTCTCCCGTCCATCGAAGACATAACTCTTCTGAGGGTCCGTCAATATCGAGCTCCGCAGCGATTTCACTTTCCATCAGTGTGCACGCTGCACCTTCATCGATGAGAGCCCAGGTATTAATGCTCTTTTGCTTGCCGTACAAAGTTATGGGAACATATCGAAAAACTGCCACCTTTTGTTGCTTATTATGGAATAGGACAGCTGTTTCTGTGCTTTTAGATACATCCAATTTTGGTTTTTGACTCGAACTATTTTCATGGAGAAGAACATTATGGGGCAATTTGCAGTCATCAACACCACAGGCCTTTTTAAAATAGCATCGTCGAAGCGCATGCTTTCCAAAACAGCTAAAACACAATTTGTTTCTTCTAACAAATTCCCATCTTTCTCCAATTTTAAGGGAGCTAAATTGTGGGCAATTCGCAAGTTTGTGTTCATCGCTGCATTTAAGACACAGCGCATTACGTACATTTTCGGTTGCCTGACTCCCGTCTTCTGAATGCGATGAACTATTATTTTGGGTTTGAACACCGTGAAACATTACACGCTCTTTCCCCTGCCTTCGATTCGTCTTGTTTTCTCCATTGTCATCATACTTAAATCCAAACGTTGTCACCTGGCTGGCACATGTCGCTAAATTGAACAACCATTGATCAAACGAGAGAAGATTCACCCGACCACAAGACAAACTATGACGACCCCATTCGAGTTTCATACTAGATGGCAATTTGGAAAGCAAATCATTTAGCAGCATCGGGTCTACCAGGTAGTCGTTGAGTCCAATTGCGTGAATTATTGAGCAATAATTTTGAACTGCAAGAGCTAATGAAATTAAGGTGTTTAAATTGTCCAAACGAACCTTTGGTTCTTCTCGCAATTTTGTTTGAAGAGTTTGGTGTATGACGTCAGGTCGGCCAAATAACATTTGCAATGTACTTATCGCGAGACCAACAGTGGATGGCATCATTAATTTGCCCCTTACTGCTTCTAGAGCTGGACCTTTTAAGCACTTTTGAAGCCTAATTAAATTTTCCTGATTGGTAAATCCACATCGTTCTGTTGATTGCCAATAATTTGTTATAAAAACAGGCCATTCTTCTGGCCGACCGGAGAATATCGGCAAATCTTTTGACATAACATGTCGAGCAGCGATCTGCGATGACGTCATTGAAACATTCATCGGTACAATGTTATTGATTTGAGTGTTGTTGTTTAAAAAAGTGTCTGATGACGTCACGGTTGGCTGTGCATATGCAGTAGACAGAATGGGCTGAGAAAATATGGGGGTTGTATCAAACATGTTGGGGTTCGACAAGAAGTTAGCACTGTTTGAACTGACATATGCACTTGATGCGAAGGTTTGTATTGGCGGTTGCGTCAGAGCAGCAGAGAAATAGAGACTTGGTTGCAGAATATTTGAAGATGGATTTCTCGCGACGCTGCTTGCGTTATGACAAACTATGTTGTTGTTGGCATTAAATTCAACTATTGGAACTGGTTCTTGTATGCAATTGTTGGAGGGAGAAGACTGATAATTTTTACCGTTATTAATTTGGGTTGAACTTAAAAAATTATGTTCTGACAACCTGTACATTGTCGCATTACTTGTACTTTGCATTTTATTGATGGATGTGGAAATTGGCAGACCCTGGAAATTATTTATATACGAAACATGCGACTTACTTGGATGTGGTATACATGGGGGGAATTCGTAATTTACCCCTGACACTGGAATTGTTGGCTGCCCAAAAGGTTTATTGATGTACGCAAGTTTAGGAACAGCACCTCCGGTGGGTGTAGTGTCGTCGAATGCAATTGTGCTGAAGGCAGATGCGGTGTCGATGGAAGCTGGTACAGTGTCATTTGAAGCAGCAGCGGTGGTCAACGTCGAGTTACAGGTGGTGGCATCACCGAGGGGGGAAAATACATCAGATGGACAGTTAGCGGCTGGTATGTTGTTGGTGTTTGGCACCGGCGGACTTGATAAAACAATTGGCTGAGGCTCCTTCTCTTGATTTTCCATGACAAGTCCGATTGGCACACACGGGCAAACACTCCGACAGAGATATCAAACACAAATATTTTAGGATATTGCGAGATGTAGCGCCCAGGCTAGGAAAACACTTATTTTGAGTGATCCAAACTGATTTTATTTCAATTGGTGACAACACTAAAATCTAAAATTCATATATATATTTAATTCACGCTTAAATGTAACTGTTCACGGTGTCATCTTACATTTGTGTTTGGCTGGGGCTTAGTCTGGCGCACTTCTCTCAATTTGTTTGGCAATATTAAAAAAATACTTCCTACTAGCAATGGTTGACGACCATTCACATGTAGATTCATCTGCAAAAGGACAGAGTCATCGCTGATTGCCTATGACAGATGCTCAGCTAGTCGAGTACCAGATTGCCAAAAATGAGATGACGTCTTGTAATCATATGCGTAGTTAGTGGGCAGAGTGCATAATTAGTGCACCACGCAACAGTACAGTTGTTGGAAGTCATACCAAAACGATATATGTATGTAAAATTTCAATCAAATTGAATGAGAATTCCGCCCTCTTAAAGCTCAAGAAGTCTGATCGAGAGATCGCTTTATATGGCGGATATATCAGGTGATGGACTGATTTAGAACATACTTGGCACAGTTATTGGAAGTCATTCCTTAACGATATGCTCAAAATTTAAGCCAATTCAGATAAGAATTGCACTCTCTAGAAGCTCAAGAAAACTAATCGGTAGATTGGTTTATACGGCAGCTATATCAGGTTATGAACCGATTTGAACCATACTTAGCAAAGTTGTACCAAAACACTACGTGCAAAGTTTCAGCCAAATCGAATGACAATTGCGCCCTCTAGAGGCTCAAAAAGTCAAGACAGACCCAAGATAGGTTTATATGACAACTTTGGAGGGTATAAAAAACATCCTTTTCAACCCAGTTTTGAGTATTTGTGAGTCAAACTTAATGTGCGTTTTTCTTAATTGCACAAAATGCCGTATGGAAGAAGAGAGCATTAGGACGACGATATGTTATTTCTCAGGCCTGAATCTCTTGAAGTTGTACGAAGCATCTGATACCTATGAAATATGGAATGTTAATAACGGGTTTTAGATTTTATATTTAATTTTTTTTATTAAAGCTAATTTCATGCAAATACAAACAAGTAAATGCGTGCTAAGTTCGGCCGGGCCGAATCTTGGGAACCCACCACCATGGATTCTGCTAAAATATGGGAGCTATATCTAGTTATAGACGAATTGAACCGTATTGGACCGTACTTGGCGCAGTTGCTGAGAGTCATAACAGAACACTATATGCCAAATCGGATAAAAATAGAGGCTTGTAAGGGGTCAAGAAATCAAATCGGGAGATCGGTTTATATGGGAGCTATTGTATATAATGTTCTTGATCGATTGACTGTACTTGGACTGTACTTGGCTCCGTTTTTGGAAGTCATAACAAAACACTATGTGCAAAATTTCATCCAAATCGGACAAAAATTGTGACTTCCGTTAGCTCCACGCGTTCGACCGCTATCGTGATTTTAACAGACGGACAGACGGACATGGCTAGTTCGAATCAGAAATTCAAGACGATTATATATACTTTATGCTCATGAATATATATACTTTATGGGGTCCTAGATCAATATTCGTCAAGTCGTTTAAGAAATAAATGGTATCTAATAACACCTTAGTGTCCTGATTATCTGAAAGCTGACAATTTCTTTCTTCAAACTGGTAGAAACATTCTATTCTTTATAGAAACACTAGTTGAACCGGGCCCGCTTCGCTGCTTTTATTTTATATGAAACGAAATTATTTTTTGAAATTAATTTTCAATAATTATAGAGCTTTTGGTGAAAACCCATGCTATGAAAACGGTATATGCATATCGCTTGACTAACAGTATACAAATATAAATGCCTTTATCTGAATCCCACATGATCTTTATTGGTCTATGAGTTCCTTTGAAGGATTTAGGGTCATTTAAGTTTGGATGTTAGATGTACTCCATTCTTAAAAGACATTATTGTTGTCCGATATTCTCATGGGGAATTTGGGAGTGGGAAGGTCCCCATGGTAGTGGTTGGTGGGTTTAGGGGTTGGTGTGGGCCCACAGAAACAGGGATTCGAAAATGGGTATCAATTTCGTGTTCTACTTCCTAATACCTTTCATTTGAGCCCGATATTGTCGTGGTCGGTAAATATGTATGTCCGAGATAGGAGTGTTTTTGGAGCTGGGGTTGTCCCCCAGACGCCTAGCAATGTGCTCTAATCTCAATTACCATGTATTTGAACCACATATTGCCATTGGTTTAAGGGGAGTTTATGCGATGCGGCGGCCGCCATATTTTCATGGGGAATTTGGGAATGGGAAGGTCCCCATGGTGGTGGTTGGTAGGTTTAGGTGGTGGTATGGGTCCCCAGAAACGGGGACCCAAAAATGGGTATCAGTTTCTTGCTCTACTTCCAAGTACATTTCTTTTAAGCCCCATATTGCCATGGTCGGTAAATATGTATGTCCAATTTAGGAGTGTTTTCGGGGCTAGGGTTGTCCCCCAGACACCTAGCATCGTGCTCTACTCTCAAATACCATTTATTTAAACCACATATTGCCATTGGTTGGGGGGAGTTTATGGGATGCGGCGGCCGCCATACAAATTTGTTATAAAACTCGTTTTCTAATCTCAAATACCTTTCATTTGAGCCACATATTGCCATGGTCCGTAAATTTTTCCTCTTTGGGTGTGTTTTGGGGGAACGACTGTGCGCCAAATACATGGTATCACATTTGGATATTAGATTCGTATTCTACTCCCACATACCTTTTATTTGATCCGCATATTACCATGGCCAGTAAATAAATCCTTTTTTTGGGGTGTTTTGGGGAAGTGATTACCAATTTTGTGCTGTACTCGACAATACCTATTATTTGAGCCTCACATTGTTATAGTCGGTAAATATATCCGATTTAGCGGAGTTTTTGGAAGTGCTCCACTCTCTTGTGCTCCAAACTGTCATGATGAGCAAATACGCCCTATTTGGGGGTTTTTATGGGGTGTGACATCCCCTAGACAGTTGGTCCCGATTGTTGATATGAGATTTGTGCTCTACTCCCAAATACCTTTCATTTGAGATTTCAGCCCCATATTGCTATAGTCGTAAATTTGTCCTCTTTGAGGGGTGTTTTGGGGGAGGGGCGGCTTGCTAAATACTTGGTCACACAATTGTATATCAGATACGTTTTCCACTCTCAAATACATTTCATTTGAGTGCCATATTGTCGTGATTGGTCTATAAATATATATTTGGTGGGTTTTGGCGGTGGGGCGGCCCATCCGAAATTTGGAAAGAACAGAGAATTGAAGCAACTAAATGAACCCATTTTAGACAAGTGCTGCATTTTCGCATCCGTGACTTTGGCTGTATAATACAAACTAATTGAAAAATAACAAGTAAAAGCATTCGGCTGAGCCGAATCTTAGGAATCCATCACCATGGATTCTGCTAAAAATTTTTAAACAATAAATTTTGTTGTAGGGCATAATTTTATATCAAATTTCTGTCAAACCAGCAAAAATTAAAGCTTTTAGGAACCAAACAAGGATGATCGAGAGACTGGTTTACATGGGAGCCTTATCAGATTATAGACCAATTTGAACCGTCTTGGCGCAGTTGTTGGAAGACACAACAAAACACTATATGCAAAATTTCAGCAAAATCGGACAAAAAATGTGGCTTGTAATGTCTCAAGAAGTCATAACAGAACACTATCTGCCAAATTTTGATCCAAATCGGACAAAAATTGCGGCTTCCAGGGGCTCAAAAAGTCAAATTGGCAGATCGGTTTATATGGGAGCTATATCGGGTTATAGACCGATTTGGACCGTACTTAGCACAGTTGTTGGAAGTCATAACAGAACACTACATCCAAAATGTCAGCCAAATCGGAGAAAAATTCCAGGGGCTCAAGAAGTCAAATCGGCTTTATATGGGAGCTATATCTAAATCTGAACCGATGTGACCCATTTCCAATTCCCAGCAACCTACATCGATACTAAATATCAGTGTAAAATTTCAAGCGGCTAGCTTTACGCGTTCGACCTTTATCGCAATTTCGACAGACGGACGGGCGGATGGACATGGCTAGGTCGACTCAGAACGTCGAGACGATCAAGAATATTATACTTTATGGGGTCCCAGACGAATATTTCGACGTGTTACAAACGGAATGACTAGATTAGTATACTCCCATCCTATGTTGGTGGGTATAAAAACAATTTTTAAGAATTACTTTAACTCTGCAAATAGATATAGAGCATTAGCAGTACTTCAAAATAGAATTAAGTCAAAAGACAATCCATGAGATCCTCATATTATATGTCAGGAATGCGTGGTTTGTCTACGGCTATGTAACAATGAAAAATGAAATGTCATAAAGTCTGTACCACCCATAATTTGGCGATTTTGCAAATAATCTTTTGTTTTGTATTTTTATATAGGTGGCCAAGGGGGCGTATAACGTATGGAATGTGTGGGCAAAATTATCGAAAAGAAAACATACGCACCCTTGTCCATTTAATTTAATAAAGAAATTATTTTAAATGTTTGGTGCTGTTCCAAAGGTTCTTGCCAAATTATCGGTGTTAAGAATTTTATGGCATCTCTTTTTTTCCACTGGACCATAACCGTAGGCATACAATATGAGGAACACATGGCGTGGTCTGGTGCCGTAATTCTATTTTGAAGAATTGCTAATATTGTACGCCACTTTTACAAAGTACGATGTAGTTTTTTTTTTTTAATTTTGAAATATACAGGAATTCCGTACATAAAATTTCCTTTTTCGAAGCTACTTTTTAGTTTTTTAGAGCACACACCAAGCCGATTACTGGCTTACGTGTATGTCTATAGTGGCATGGGGCAGATTAATATCTACACCCTCTTTTCAACCTAGTCTAACCTAATGTAGGTAAAAATAGCGAATTTTGGCCATAAGCTAAATATAACTAAAAAACTAAAGCTGTTGGACAAAACCCTTTTACGGATTTGAGGTAGAATGACGGGTTAGGTAGGGAACCAAAGTCTATTTATTATGTGTGGTCACTGAATTTATTATTGTTTACGTTATTTCTCCCAAAGGATTAGGAGTTGGGCAAACCTGACCTTGAGAATGAACATCACAACCACATGAAAGATTTTTATTGATTGCTGAAAAGAAATTTGCCGACAACAATGGATTTGATCACAGACAACAAGCCACTTGTAAATGGTTCTTAGCGTGACTAGGGCTATTAATCAGTACCATAGTGTTGTTCTCTAACCTCCCGGCTGTCGGGGCTACAGTTCATAGCATGTAGCCTTGAACTTAAGTCCATATAAAATTGAATATTGAAATTTAAGTTCGTTACCACACGCCAATCCCTTCAGTCGTAGTACAACATCATTTTATTTATCATTTTTTTTGTCGCTTCTATTTTTTTTAGTAATTTCAATGTTTTTTTTTCTCGAAATTGACTACCTTATTCTTTTCTTCCCATCTTTAATGTGTTTACGGTTCATATAACCTTGACGACTTTGAAACCAGCATTGTTGTTCTGGTTTATTTTAAACATCTAAAGTCTACAATGCATTTAATGAGTGTTCATTGCAGGCTCTAATGAAGTGGTGGCCAAAATGAAAGTGAGATAGGGTGTGTAAGAGAAACTAAAAGTGCAAAGCAAGTAATTTTGTGCCAGCATTCAGTTGTCAAACAGACAGTGACTTGTAAACACGTAGGTTAGGTTAAAAAGAGGGTGCAGATATTTATCCGCCCCATGTCACCATGGACATACAACTTAGGGTTGGTATTCTATTATGCTTTCGGAATAGTCGCGGAAATTTTTAATTGTTCCGCAAGCGGAATTTGACAGTAGTTAAATGTTTTTGTTTCCATACCAAAATATTTTTTTTTATCTGCACTTATTGTTTTGCTTATTTAATTAAGTTTTTCGCAAATAAATAAGGATAAATGCACCATTAAAACCAATAAAACATACAAAATGATGCCGGCAATGGTTTAGGTGTTGCCACTTTCCTCACTATTAACAGAGTACTACTTTTCCGCCTATTATTAGCCAACGTTTCGCTGACATTTTTTTATACGGAGTTTGACAGCATTCCGCTTAAAAAGCTAAACAGAATACTCAGCTTAAGCCAGTAATCGGCTTGTTGTGTTCTCTATAAATTCCGTGCTACTTACAAAATCCTTAATTATTTTCCATACCACTCCCCTCGGCTCATGTCTGGTATCGTATCCCCACCTAAGTACTGGTGTCTATTAGCCACGAAACCGTAAGGGTTGTATTTTTTTTTCAGAAGATTTGATTGGAACATTAATAATAATAAAAATGTTTTGCTAATAGATAAAATATAATTTTAGTTAACAAATAAAATTCGTGTTTTAAAATTATTACTATGAAAAACGTAGTTGCAAAATATACCAAATCTTTATGGAAGAATTTGTTTTTATTTAGATCAATCAACATTTTCCAACCACTCTTGAAAATAATAATCGGATATTGTCCGTTTGCAGACCATAGGGTAATGTGTTTCTATTACAAATAAAACACAAAAAACCCTTGTTTTTTAAAGATAGACAGAAAATTTTGTTTTTTTTGCTTTGTAATAGCATTTGACTGGTTTCCTAGATCGCGATTTCGTTTGGAACCCCATATATATGTTAGTTCGATTTGGACTAAAATTGCAATTATATTGTCGTTTGTAAACCGATTCTCACAAAATTGTGCACGAGGAATTCTCTTATAAGTTTCGACATTATTGGAGAATTTCTTGGAAATTGTTTCAGATTTAGATATACACATGGTTCGTCCGACCAAAAATATGGTCATTTGTTAACCGATTCATATGAAAATTGGCACAAAGGATACCCTTATGACTGCCGGTATTGCTATTGAATTTAATAGAGATCGGTTCAGATTTAATTACAGGTTAGGTTAGGTTTAAGTGGCAGTCTGCCATCAGACTCACTTAGACGTTTTCGTCCATTGTGATACCACAGGAACAGAAGAAGGAAGATGCCTTCTAGTTCCTACCGTTGAACCATCCAGATGGCTTTAAAAAGCCCAATAACTTGCGAATATTCACATTCGTTAAATCAGACACGTTTTCAAAGAAATGAGAACCTAAAGTGGAACTCCTTCTGACTGCTTGTGCGGGCCACACACACAGAAGGTAGTCTCTTCTTCTACGATGTCCCCACAGCTTCTGCAAAAGTCGTTGCTGGCAACTTTCAGTCTGTCCGATTAGACAGTGACCTGTCATGATGGACACAATGACTGAGACGTCTGTTCTAGCCAATGACAGCAAAGCAGTAGACCTCTTCTAGATTAGGCCTTATAGATTAGGAATGCTCACTGACCCCTCGTTGTGACCATCTATCATTCGTTGTCCTTCTGGCTTGGTCCTGAAAACTCAGCTTACATGTCGCTAGAGGCAGATTCCAGTATCCCTGGAATGTGTAGGGTAGTTCTTAGTTTCGCAGGCTTATCCGCTTTACACTTCCCTGCGATATCTCTGTGGCTCTGCACCCAAAACAGGTGAATTTTGAACTGTTCAGCCATCTCGTTGGGAGCTCTGCGACAGTCGAGGGCGGTTTTTGCAGCCATAAAATCCCGGGATTTAATGACTGCCTGACTGTCTGTAAAGATATTTATGCAAATCGTCGTAATGCATTATATCTTAGTCATTCCACAATTACCTCAATTGCAAGGATCTCTGCTTGGTACACACTGCAGTGGTCGGGTAACCTTTTCGATATGACCAGTTCTAGATCTTTAGAGAACACCCCAAAGCCCATCTGGTCGTTTAGTTTGGAACCATCCGTATAGAAGTCTATGTAACTTCTGTTACCAGGGATATTGCAGTTCCAATCAGTTCTATTAGGTATAGTGGCACAGTAATTTGTATCAAAGAGCGGCACAGGTAGGATGTAATCCACACTGCCTGGAACATCGCATATTGTATCAAGGATAACACAGTGTCCATAGCCGCCACATGAGCAATGAGAAAGCTCCCTTAACCTCACGGCAGTGGTCGCTGCAATTTGGGTAGCCACAATGTCCAGAGGCATAAGATGTAGCATTAAATGGAGTGCATCAAATGGTGTCGTCCTCAGTGCGGCTGTGATGCACAAAAAAGCATCACACCCGCATTGAGGTTAACTATTGAGTAGTAGGTGGACTTTTGAATAGCCGTCCACCAGATCACAAGACCATATAGCATTATAGGTCTGACAACTGCAGTATATACCCAATGGCTCTCTTGCAGGTGTATAGGGCAAGAGTTGCCTTTCTTGCCCTTTCCAAAATGTTGGATTCGAAGTTCAATTTCCTGTCCAGCAAAACACCCAGGTATTTTGCGCTTTCTGTGAATGGAACATTCTCTCCACCCAAGGAGACAGCTTCCACTGTAGGCAACTTGTATTTCCTGCTGAAAAGAACTACTTCTGTCTTACACGGATTTATAGATTTGCCATGTATATTTTTTGTCCGATTTTGAACAATACGCAAGAATTTAGTAATTTGTTAAACGATCTTCACAAATTTTGGCACGAGGGTTTCTCTTGTAACTCTTTTGATGACTGATGAATTTCATAGAAATTTATTCAGTTTTAGATATAGCTTCCATATATATGCATCTCCCGATTTTTACTTTTAAGGCCTTTGTTAACCCATTTATCAACCAAACTTCTGAAAAATTTTAACAACGGCAAATTTAAGCAAATTTTAAATTCGACGACTTAGCCTGCATATCCAATGTGGTGTAGGATATCAAGAGGTCGGCTTCGCCCGAATTTAGCCCTTCCGTACTTGTTTATTAAAGCTTATAGCTCTAGCTACCGTCTTCCTTATTTTTTCCCTTTATTTCCTTATTTTCTACTTTATTTACCCATTCTTTTAATTTTTTCAAATAAGTTATTTCCTTTTCATGGAAAAGGTTTTCTTTTTCCTTAGAACTTAAGTTATTAAGTTCGCTATAAAATTTGTTAAAATGTCTTTTAAAATAACTTGCTTTCAAATGTTTTGAAACAAACGAGTCATTTCATATTTCCAAAAGCAATCTTAATCATAAAATATGACCGCTGCATACGAACAATAAGAACTAACCTGAAATAATTACTCGTATTTGATAGCAACTGGTTATTGCGCAGAGTGTTTTTTCAAAAACAATGCGTACATCCAAGCCGATGTTCTTTCGTTGCTGTCTGAACAACGACTGAAACAAAGAGCATAAGCGTAAGTGTTAATGTACAATAGTACGAAATCTAGTGTTAACACATTTTTAATTTCGACCCTCACTGCTCTGATCAAAGAGCGTAAGAAAGAAGAAGAGCTGGCATTAGAGTCCTATTCGGGATGACGAGTGACAAAGTTTAAAGACACAACATGTTTGAATTGCTTACGATATTTCGTTTTTCCTTTATTCCAACTTTCGGTTGCAAAGAAACAAAGCAAAATACGATAAAATGATCGAACGAATGCTCGAATCAAAACAGAATAATCCGAAAATGTTGCAACCCTCAATGTGAATCCAATTGGAATACATGGAAAAGGTTGTGTCTTTAACGCAAGTTATTTTATGGTATGGGGAGGACAAAGCAGAAACCCTCTCTTCTTATTTCTTACGCTCTTTGGCTCTGATGTCCTGTATTTCTATTTATTATGTGTGCCTGTTATGGATGGTCAATGAATTTTCGTTATATTTCCCAAAGGGCAAGTCGGGCTAATCCGACCATGAGAATGAATATAAAACCTGTGTTAACCGCTAGAGCAAAATCAGGCATAAGGCACATCTTCGTATCTTGCCTAGGAATAACTTGTCTCACTTGTGACTAGACACACTTCTATTGTGTATTGCGTCTGGCTTGCACTGAATAAAATTGCCTATTTATGTCTTTGGAAAGACTTGATAAGACAAAATAGTTTATTTATGGAAAAAACGCAGATTAAATAAACGGATTGTCGTTAAGCCGCTTATCATTATCCGATAATAAATCCCAATGTTGAGTTATTGAAAAACACATGTGTGGTAATTCAATATAAACCAAAATGTGTAATAGAAGATAAGTGCTTCGTATTAAAACAATGAGCAAATATTTTAGAGGGTATAAATAAGAACAGATTAAACTAATTTACAATGCACTGTAAACTGAGGAAAAAATTTACGCCAACTGCAAATTTTGATTTGAGACAGTATCTATTATTTTTTTGACAAAAGCAAATATGTCATTATTTACGATTTGTTATATATGGCCTATGCAGCCAATTGGTTATTCGAATAATTAATTTTTGACGTTATTACCCCAAGAAGTTTAATCGATCACAATTATTGGTTGGTAATGACCACAATAATTGGCTTTTGTTGTAGCAGTTTGTTGTGTTCTATCTTTCGTCGCTTGCTTCTGTTGAGTATCAAGATCCAGGAACTCTGCGACTAAGATGGGGTGCATCCAGAAGGATCTTGGTCTGAGTCGAGTGGGTCTGGCTGGGCAGTTATACAGGCGATGTGTGTCGTGTGGTACCCGGCCACAATCGGGACATACATCCTGCACGTCGGCATCGATCCTTGTTTTAAAGGAGTCTTTAGTGAGCCCGAACTACTCTGGCTTGCCGGGGGAGGTCAATTTCTTCAGGTGCAATGGAAGGCGGTCCTTCGCCAAGGACTACATTCACCCGGTAGCTATTTGTCGCATCTGCTACCGTGTCTGCATGAATGTTGTCTAGACCCGCTTGATCTAGAGGCTCTTTCTTGAAGCGCTGAACCTCACGCTCTAGATCATGTAGATCTACTTTAAGGCTTCTGGGCGGTGGATACCTATCTGATTTGATGATTTGGATGGTCCCTGTGATAACAGCCCAGACAGCAAGTAGTTATGTCTTCGCACGGGTAGGGTCTTTATAACCTGATGGAGGTGGCCACGTGAAAACTGAGGAGACAGCCCGTCGCAGTTTTAAGAGCGACATTCTGACAGATCAGAATATTATTTCATGTTTCAGGAACGTCTGGAAGGTCTTTTATGTAAAGAGTAGACAATAAGGGATCAAAAATATAGCCCTGAGACACACCCCGCGATATATCTAATGCGTTAGATTTTTATTCATTTGGGAAAACACATCGAGAACGATTTTACAATTTAGATTGCAGGCTGTATCTGAGAAATAAAATAGCTTTTTGAGTTTTGAATACAAAATATCATTTTTGACTGTGTCAAACGCCTTACTATAATCCAAAAGAACGAGCTTAGATATCATGCTTTTATCTTGTTTTTTTCACAAAGACCTACGACGACATCAATGAGATTTGTTGTGCAGCTTCTTTTCTTTCTCAGCACTGCTGTTTCTACTTTTGACTTTATACTTTTGTAAGAGCTGTCAAATGTGACGCCAAGTATTTTGAGATACTTGATGGTCGGAATCAAATCTCCATCGACCATCACTTTCAGCTCAGTATCCATCTCACACTTGATGGTCGGAATCAAATCTCCATCGACCATCACTTTCAGCTCAGTATTCATCTCACGCGTATTTGTAGTAAATAATGTGTCTAAAGATTTGGTGCCAGATATCTTCAGATCTCTCGTTGAGGTAGATGTTTAACCACGATCGCCAATGTCAATGATTGGTCATAATGTTTAGCACCTTCTTGAAACCTATGCGTTCATTTGATTCACCCACAGGTGTATTGAGATTATTAATTTATTTATGTTTTTGGATGCGATTGACAGTTTTTTTCCTGGAGCAAGATAATGTTGGAAAATAAAGCAAAAATAACAGAAAAACAAAACGCCGGCGCACACGAAACAGAAACCGAACGGCCTCAACGACTTAGTTCCGCCACGCTAGCCCTTACAATGTTCAGAATAAGGTTCGAATGTTTGTAGAGAGATTCATGAAAAAGAGGTGTTTACCCGCGAGACTATGGTACAGTAGATGCTTGACCGTGAACTAAGCACCCCCAGAAAAATTTCCGTGCAATACCGAACGATCCAACCTGATCAAAGGTTTCAGGTATCAAATCAATTCATGTAACACCGAGATAGAACTATTCAGCGTGTACATTCCGCCAGTGTCCTCCTGCCGATCCGGCTATCGCCTTGATGGTGTAGCATTGCTTATGGTCGAGAACCGCATAACGGTCACCATGGACTCTGACATTCAGGCCATGTGAAAGACTAGAGACGAACGAATCTTGGGGACCGTATAGACAACTCTCCGCTCTGCGCCATCAAGAGAATCACCCGAACTTCTGACCAATGGTGTCAGGTGTCTTTTTGTAAAAAAATCTTCTAAATTTAGAAAAAAAATCGTCAGATTTTTCTTGAAAAAAAAACGTCATATTGGGTTGCCCAAAAAGTAATTGTCGGTAATATAGTCGGCGTTGACAAATTTTTTCAACGCCTTGTGACTCTGTAATTGCATTCTTTTTTCTGTCAGTTATCAGCTGTTACTTTTAGCTTGCTTTAGAAAAAAAGTGTGCGAAATTTTGTTTACATTTGTTTGTTTGGCGTCAATTTTAATATGGGTACCACATGTACTGAAAGAAATTCATTTAACAAACCGAATCAACGCTTGTGATATGCACCTTAAACGCAATGAATTCGATCCGTTTTTAAAACGAATCATAACTGGAGATGAAAAATGGATTGTTTACAACAACGTTAGTCGAAAACGATGATGGTCCTAGCATGGTGAACAAGCTCAAACCACTTCAAAGGCTGATATCAACCAAAAGAAAGTTATGCTGTCTGTTTGGTGGGATTGGAAGGGTGTGGTATATTTTGAGCTGCTTGCAAGGAACCAAACGATTAATTCGGATGTTTACTGTCAACAATTGGACAAATTGAATACAGCCATCAAGGAGAAGCGACCAGAATGGGTCAATCGTAAAGGTGTCATATTCCACCAGGACAACGCTAGACCGCACACATCTTTGGTCACTCGCCAAAAACTGAGTGAGCTTGGCTGGGAAGTTTTGATGCATCCACCATATAGCCCTGACCTTGCACCATCAGACTACCATTTATTTCGATCTTTGCAGAACTCCTTAAATGATAAAACTTTCGGCAATGATGAGGCTATAAAATCGCACTTGGTTCAGTTTTTTGCAGATAAAGGCCAGAAGTTCTATGAGCGTGGAATACTAAATTTGCCAGGGAGATGGCAAAAGGTTATCGAACAAAATGGCAATTATATATTTGATTAAAGTTCATTCTAAGTTTTATTAAAAATGCATTTAATTTTTTTCTGCTGCTCGATTTGGTTTACTATTACTTTCATTAACACCATAAATTCAACTCAATTCTCTTTAAATATAAAATATCAAAAAAAAAAAAAAAATATTCTCTAGAGACAAAATTTTTTTAAATTTTTCTCCATAGCCAAATTTAATTGAAAATTTCCTTAAAAACAAAGTTTCTTTGAAATCTTCATTAAAATGTTATAAAAATTCCTCTAAGGACAAAATTTCAATAAAATTTTGACTAAAAGTATATTTTCAGAAAGAGTTGAAATTTCAATTTTTCACAGACCTTTTCCAATTAAATAAATGATTTATGTAAGACTGACATCTTATAAAACCAGACTGTATTACAACATTTAGCAATGTTGTATCGACCTAATGACCTTAATAATTATGTTACCTTCAAAGTAAAAAAAAATCTCAAAAGTTAAAAGTATTGAAACAAAATCGTCAAGCGTCAAAAGGACAAGTTTTTCCCAAAAAAAAAAAAAAAAAAATCGTCAAATGACGTACGCCGAAATTTCATTAAAATTTGTTTAGAAAAAAATTTCATTAAAATTTGTTTAAAAAAAAATTCATTAAAATTTTGAACATAAGAAAAATAATTTTGAAGTGGTCCTGGTCTGATAAAAATTTCCTCTCTTTTGCCATTTTAAAAAGTTTTAATAAAATTTTGGGTTTAGAATAAATTTAATATAATTTTTTTTCTATAGACAAAATCATTTTGGAGGGGTCTCGGGCCCGAAGCCCCCCGCCCTCCTAGCTACGTCCCTGTTGTGAAGGATATATCTTTGGATTGTAAAAATATTTCTTGCCATAAATTAAAACACATGTATTTCCTATTTTTAAAAAAAATTAAAATAACGCTCAATAATGTATATTTCTTAAAATATTTACCGAATAATTTTTGCGTTTTCATTTCAGGAATCGAATGCCTGAGTTCGTGGTATAATTATCAATGTCCAAGAAATTCTACAGAGTTTTCATCAGCAATATGATAACATAAATATCGAAGCTAGTCCAAATCACTAACAAAAAAACAAAAACACAACACCAAACTGGAGCTTGAAATGGTCTATTATAAAACCCTAAACCACTGCAAATCACTTTAATGTTATACTTAATATACAACGTCAATGATATATACATACTTGCATATACATATTAACACATAAATTGTAAAGCATAAATAATTTGTTAATGCATAGTAGCATCTAACGTGCGATGTGTAAAAGTTCAAACAATACTTAAATCCAAATATCCAAATGGTATGCTTGCGTTCGAAGGATACAAACCTAATATGCCACATCCATCTTCTACGCGTAGAGACACCTATGTATGTCTGGCTTCGAAGGAAAACAAACAAAAGCTAAGCAAAAAAAAAAACCAACTACAAACATAACATAAAACATACATACATGCATACATATACACAAACCTAAGCCATTTAAGAAAATATCATCATCACATCTATTTATAAACATATAATTATTTATGCCACACCCCCAGGTGGACAGCTTGAGTGGCCTTTTATGGCTATTCTATCTGTCATGCCAGTTTCTTACCAAAAAGTATTTTCTAATTTACATACTCCTTACCATCGCACTGAAACCAAAAACTCATATATACACACATACACGCATACATATGTATATGCCCCTATTTGAGGGCTTTCTTGCTTATTAGTCGCATCTTAACTATAATTCACCGATTTTCGTTTTCGATTATTCCATTCAGACCATCTGACAAACCCCAAACGAAAGGTTTTCAAAAACAACTGCACCAAATTTGTGTTTACCTTAATAGCTATTTTTGTTAGCCCTTGCAATTAATTGATTGATGTTTCTTAACAACGCAAAATTTTGAATTAATTTTTAAGATTGTCAGTGAAGAATTGCGGTTTTTTTGCATTCCACATATAACAAAAAAAAAAATAAAATTTTTTATCGAAATGCAAATTCACTCACACGTTCTCTATCTCTAAAGCTCTAATTGGATCCGATGTATGGATCAACTGTTCGATTTATTTTCAAAGTTATAAATGTTTTGCAATTAGTGTGAGAAATGTACAATATATTATTATTATTATGATTATTATTACTTAAATGCATATTTCTTAAAAACAAAAAAAAAAAAAAACGAAAACAAAAACCTATGTAGTTTTAGGCATCACACGTTAAATGTATATTAAAAAAAAGAAAAGCGCTAACTTAAACCATAGTATCTAGAGAGTTAAAATAGTTTATTGCTTTAGAGCTTACAAATTGAATGTAATGTATATATGCGTATATATGCTGGTGGAAAACGGGTCTAATTTCGATATACTATTCAAATGAAATGGCCAAAATATTGCTTGGCTTGGTTATAATTTTCGATTATTGTTTTATGTAAAACCTAGCATGCATTTAAAAGCACTGCCTTTATGCTGTCGTCAAAGAAGGGAAGAATTGTGATGAGTGAGTTGTGACCAGTGAAAGACGAAGAGGGCGAGCGGAATTAAACCGAAGTTTGATACTAACCATTCTAATATTGGGAAGATTTTCTTAAAACTTGCAATCTCTTAAAGTATATTGGCTATCATTTAGTGGGCATCCTACAATTACAATATAAGCGGGGAATTTCTTTCAATTAGTCTACCTAGTTGATCAATATTTCGAAAAATTAGCATTGGATCAATAATCTCGAAAAATTGTATCATTACAGCTTAGTCTATTATTTCTCTCAATTTGTCTACCTATTTGATCAATATTTTTAAAAAATTAGTATTGGGTCAATAATTCCGAAAAATTGGATCATTAATCCCCGGTTATTTTGGCAATCGTAACAAGAAAAACACTACCAATTGTTACAGCTTAGTCTGTTATTTCTCTCAATTTGTCTAACTAGCTGATCAATAGTTTTAAAAAATTACCATTGGGTCAATAATCTCGAAAAATTGGATTATTAATCCCCGGTTATTTTGGCAATCGTAACAAGAAAAACACTATCAATTGTTACAGCTTAGTCTGTTATTTCTCTCAATTTGTCTAACTTGTTAATCAATATTTTTAAAAAATTAGCATTGGATCAATAATCTCGAGAAATTGGATCATTAATCCCCGGTTATTTTGGCAATCGTAACAAGTAAAGCACTAACAACAGTTATAGCTTAGTCAAGGAATCCATCGGGTCAATCCGGTACGTACAACCGGCTGCCATGGGATTGACTTTGAAGTAGTGGTTGTAACAGTGTGTTGTACACTGAGGCGGCAGCCCTTGCCGATGAAGGAATTCATCAGGTCAATCCGGTACGTACAACCGACTACCATTATTATCACTCAAATTATTTGTTGTAATATCCTTTGTTTGGTTTTATCTAAGAAACCTCATAATGCGAATTTGGTAAATAGTGAAATTCTATTATCGTGATAGTAAGCAGTTAATATTAGGGGAAAAGTGAAACCCAGAACACACACTTATAACTTAGAGCATTTGTTTGTAACTCCCAGAGATAGACCCATTGATAAGCATACGGATCGACTTGGAATTACTTCCTGATTTCTTTTAGCTGATTCGGGTTTCGTCTGTCTGTCCGTTCGTCAGTCTGTCTACTAAATACTAAATTTCCCATGAACATTTCATCAAAGAACGCTTATACTTCTCTCATATCAAGTTTTAAGATCAATAATAAGGGCCCTCCCTTTTATATGATGAGTCCGAACGGCATGATAAGATATATATATGGGAGCTATATTCAAATCGAAATGGATATGTTCCAGTTCCAAAGAGCTTCGTCTTTAGGCCAAAAAAGACTAAAATTTGAAGACGATCGGATAAAATTGTGATCTGTACTTTGTACACAAATTGAAAATGGCAGAGATACTGACGACAGGAGGCCCGGCAAGGGATAGCCGGCACGGTAGCAGATGCGGTAAATGGTTACCGGGTGAATGTAGGCCTTGGAGAACGACCGCCTCCCATTGCACCTGAAGAAATTGACCTCCCTCGGCAAACCAGAGAAATTCTGGCTCAATTACGTTCCGGCAGATGCAGCTGCCTCAACTCCTACAGAGCAAAGGATTGATGCCGACGTGAAAGATGTATTTCCCGATTGTGACCGGAGACCACACGATACACGTCACCTGATTAACTGCCCAGCCAGACCCACTCGAATCAGACCCAGATCCCTGTGGACGCACCCCATCTTTGTCGCAGAGTCCCTGGATCTGAACACTCAACAGAAATAAGTAGACGAAATATAGAATACTACAAACCGGTTGTACGTACCGCATTGACCCGATGGTATCCTTCATCGACAAGGGCTGCCATTTCAGTGTACAGCACACTGCTACAACAACAGTATTTCAGCGCTGATTCTAGCATTCACTGTGTTATAGAATTTTTTTTCTCATGAAATAAAGCTCGGCTCGGCCTCAGCGCTTACTCTGTTTGCAACCTTATGGACATGTATGCAGAATGTAATTTTTGCCCATGAACATTCCACTAAGGAACACGGGCAAACTTCTAACATATCAATGAGTGCAGTCCGATTCAAGTTTAAGCTCAATGATGAGGGGCCTCCCTTTTTTATGACGAGTCCGAACGGCCTGCCACAGTGCGACACCTCTTTGGAGAGAAGTTTTTACATGGCATAATAACTCACAAATGTTGCCAGCATTAGGAGGTGAAACCACCGTTGAAATTTTTTTTCTGATGTTCTCGCCAGGATTCGAACCCAGGCGTTCAGCGTCATAGGCGGACATACTAACCTCTGCGCTACGATGGCCTCATGGTCATGTATATTAATGGTCTTATCATTATTTACCTAAACACCTTCCAAATTATGCGTTTCGAGTTGACTTTAAATCGTAAAATCGATACTACGGCTTTCATCCTTACTCCAAAGAATTTTAGGTGTTGTATTTTTTAGGTTAATTCATTACAAGTCGAATTTCTTCCGTTAGATTGATAAACAATGACACGATTTCATTTTCTTTCATCACCATCAGTATCAATTTCTAGTCAGCTGAACTGCTTATTGTCTATTAAATGAAAAATTATCTGTCACAAGTACAAGTATCTAAATAAGTATCTAGACACTATCAAACTAAGATATCATATTGTAATTCAATCTCTCTATAGACTTTTGATATCTTCCAGCAATAGCAACAATGTCAGAAGTAGGAGCCGAATTAACACATACGTGAACGAGAAAAATTGTTCGAAATCTCTCTATTGTGAGTTATGTATCTCTTTATTGAACTTGAATCTTTGAAATTTAAGAATAAAATGCAAATTTTGCCCATGAACATTCCACAAAGGAACAGGGACAAACAGCAATTTTCTTAAGAATGCAAATGTTTCAATCGGTCATTATTTATAAAAACTTTTGACATAAAAATATATATACAAGTGGTAAATATATATACAAGTGGTATAACATCCATTAAATACGAGATGAAATTTCATTCAATACGAAAGCGCACTCGATGACTTATGCGTTAATTCGGCCCCAGATTTTTATTAAGATAAAGCATGGACAAATGAGTGTAAGGATGCATTAGCTTATCCCTTTCTGACCAGTGGAACTAGTCACGTCATTTTTCGAAATAGAAAACTGCCACTTGTATTGATAAGTGAAAAGGTAAAAACATTCTTTTCGAACTTGAAACTTTGTTCCAAAGGTAACTTTCTCTTTAAAGTGCAATAAGAAAAAAAGTAGAAACCCACTTCCAACTTCTTAACTACATCAAATCCAAATTTGTTAACGCATCAATAACATTCCACATCAATTAGTCCAACAATCATCGATTATCTAGGAGTACATTTGCAATGTAAATTAAACATCATTGCACTCTACGCTTTTGCGACCTTCCGTTTCCTGTTTTTGCCTAAAGAGACTACAAACAACCATCCATATGTCGCTTAAACCTATCATTGAGGCTTTGTACTTAACAATATACATGAAAATGTTGCCATTATATCGAAGCTATTCCTTAGTATTCTTATGTGTAGAATTTGTTGAATTATTTTATAAGAGATCCTTGTTAGAAACAAAATTCTGTTAAAATTTTATTTTCATATTACACAATTTCCAAACCATTGAAATACTCAAACAATTAAAAAAAAAACAAGCGGAATATTTGTTTGCTTCCATAAAGCGTTAGAACGTTATTCTTCCTTAATTATTATTGATTTTTTTGTTTAATTTAAATATTTTATACCTTTTTCATTTGTTTTCGTTATGCATCATTCATACATTTTCTTATGAAGTTTAAAGTAGTAGTTGTTGTTGTTGTAGCAGTTTGTTAACCACTGAGGCGGCAGCCCTTGCCAATGAAGAAATCCATCATGTCAATCCGGTACGTACAACCGACTGCCATGGGATTGAGTTTAAATTAGTAATACAGCAAAGTTTTCAGTTTATGAAAATCCATATGAAAGCCATGCATGGTGCAAGTTTTGAGTTTGACATGAGGCCAAAATTAAATGCTGATATTTCTCCGGTTTAACTTTCTTTGTATTGTGTCCTAAGTCTTCAGTATCCTTACAGCCAGCAAGTTCATAATCGCTACATTGGCCTTTATGTTGTGCTGATGTTAGAAGTATATTACATATTTCAATTTTCTTCATAAATTTGTTCACAGCGAAAAAGTAACTGAAAGGGTTAGGCCTTTGGGACAATCTAATTTCCTTTTATTCGCCTTCTTTAAAATGGCATGAGTCGGAATCAATCATACACAAAGTAAATCTAGAGATTCATTATAATATATTCTAAAAAGCTCTAACAGATGGGAGAAATGTCAAATTCTATGTCGATGAATCAAAATGAGAAAGGAAATTTTACTGAATATTTTAACTTTATGACTTTCAATTAATATGTTCAACCAAAGTGCCTAGTACTAAGATCATTTGCACGAAAATTGTCTGTTAATTGATTGCGAAATATGCCACAAGAAGCTATTATGAAACAGAGTTGCTTGTGACCAGCGTTACCGTTGTATCACTTTAGTCTCAAATTTGACACTTTTTTTTCGACGATGATACTGGTGTGCCACTTTTTTATTTTGCTACTACATACCATACTTTTTCAGGTTTTGGGTGACTTTTCCACTCCTCTGTGCCACTTTTCAAAAATCTTTCTTTTATTGCTGGTTTTCACTTAAACAACCGTGGCACATAGTTCGAATCTTGACCTAAGTATCTGAAGATTTTTCCAGAGCTGGTACTCCCATCACTTTTGATGGCGACACTTTTTCAAAAAAAAAAAAAAAAGGATTTTTACGAAGATGTGTTGCTAAGCGGCATGTGGTTCGGACTTGACTATACATTGAGGGTGCCTTTTTATTGGGTTAATTCATGAATATTTATAGGAATACTTTCAATTGCAACTATTCATACCCACCCATTGGGGTCATTCTCATTTGATCATTGAGCTTATAGTTAATCGAAATAGTGATCGTGTATATATATTATGTCGATCGTTCTGTGTAGGCTTAGCGTCGTCAGTTCGTCCGTCAATATCTCGAAACACGAGTAAGGCTGCTCGAGAATTTGCACTCATTGAAGTATGAGAAACTTGCTCTCTGTTGCTTGATGCAAATTTGCATTTTACATTCTAAATGCTAAACGTTTTTTCCGAAACTTCATCAATTTTTATACTCATAGGATGAGGGTTTAGTAATCTAGTCATTCCGTTTGTAACACCTCGAAAAATTGATCTGCGTATGAGAAACTTGCTCTCTGTTGCTTGATGCATATTTGCATTTTACATTCTAAATGCTAAAAGTTTTTTTCCGAAACTGCACAATTTTTATACTCACCACCATAGGATGAGGGCTTACTAATTTAGTCATTCCGTTTGTTACACCTCGAAATATTGATCTGCTATGTCCGTCCGTCCGTCAAAATTACGATAAGGGACGAACGCGTAAAGCTAGCCGCTTGAAATTTTGCACATATACTTAATATTGATGTAGGTCGCGGTGGAATGCAACTGGGCTATATCGGTTTAGATTTGGATATAGCCCCCATATATAAACCGATCCTCGGATTAGACTTCTTAAGCCCCTGGAAGCCTCAATTTGACTCCGATTTTATTGCAATTTGAAGCAAAGACTTGAGTTATAACTTTCAACATCAATGCCAGGTCCGAAACAGTCCATAAATAGATATAGTTCCCATATAAACCGATCCTCGGATTCGATTCCTTGAGCCCTTAGAAGCCTCAATTTTTATCCGATTTGGCTGAAATTTGGCCCAAAACCCTATCTTATGACTTACAACATCCAAGTGCCAAGTTTTATCCGATTCGGTCAATATGGTGATAAAGTCTCCTCCTAAGTACCAATATCACGATATGACTTCTTGAGATCAACATAATTTAAATACAAACTCAGTTAACAAGGGTACATTTTTAGCGGAATCCATGGTGGTGGGTTACCAAGATTCGGTCCGGTCGAACTTTGTACACTTTTTCTTGTTCTCATTTAAATACATATTATTGATTTAAATTCATCTTCGGTTTAAGTCTTAAGACCATACTGTGCAAAGGCGAGCAAATTCTTATTTAATTTGGCTGAAATTGTCCATATTGTGTACTATCGTGGCCTTCAATAATCATGTCATGGTGTCCAGAGTGAGAGAAATCATTCACAAAACTTGTAATACGTAGTCGAGGACACATACGAATCGACTTTACCAAACTTTATGCCTAAATAGAGTGTGCCACTTTTGTGCCACCTTTTTAGAAAAATTGTGCTACTTTTTCCAACACGAATGCTACTTTTTGTGGTCCTTTTTGAAATTTTCCAACGGTAACGCTGCTTGCGACTCAGTTCGGGAGCAATTAATAACATTTGCAATTAATTGAAGCGAAATTTTGACGCAGCGACATGTCTCTACTATTTTACTCATAAAAGTGATACCACTTCTACGGAAAGTCTTTGCGTATTCTTCGTCACCATATTTTTTTATAATGCGTTTTGACAGTTGTTCGGGCGAAAAATCGAAGTCAGTACTAGGCTTAAAACTTTTAACGATTCCTGCTGTTTTTTTTTTTGATTGTATGAAAAACTAGTATAAAGTAAAGAAACGTAAAAAACAAGTTATTAACTTAATTCAAATGTTGACATAAGTTTCAAGATATTGTTTCAGTCATATCACATTCAATACAAATGGCATTGAAGTACGTGTATTACTTTGAACTTTTGAATACAATTCATTTCTAATCCATTAACTATTTTGGACTGAATAATTCTTCCATATTTCACTTTCTTTAAGAACGGTTTAGAAACTATTGTGTTTGAGATTTTTTTCCCAGACTTGTTAGAAATATGGCAACTCTAAACACAATTGGTGTCATTTTCACTTGCTGATTGCATCTTTTATAACAACGAAACGAAAGAAAACTTGTTTTCTTATTAGACCGGCAAATTTGTAATTTTCCACCATTATATAAAAGCATAAACATACCAGATATATGTATGTGTATATATAACTATATAGAACTTTACATTTATATATACATAAGTTTTAGTTTTGGATCTGGTATTTTGTAATGGCTCACTTTTTACAATAACATATGTGTATAATGTGTGTTCGTCAAAAACCGAATTTGCTATATATAATCTGCAACGCATTAACATTAACCCATTTCTATCAGCCCCAGGTTACAAAATATGTTTCCTTCCTAACTTCGGTACTGGAACTAGAAGTATTCGTCATAACCATGCAAAGATTCTAATATAAGCCTATTGCAAATTCTTTTTAACATATTTCATATCATAGTACAAAACTCAGATATATGATACAGACCTCAGCGTGCATTTCTAAATCGGTTCTTCTCCGTCTATCAGCATATGCTATATATGTAACCGAAGTAAATATAGCAGTTACTTAGTATTTTTTTCTCCAATGTAAAGTGAGTCTTGAGAATTATGTTTGGAAGAAAGATTTGATTATTGACAAGTTACAGCAAAGAAATTGCCAATCAACAGATCGTTGGACATATACATGGCAGCCATTGGTATACGTTTCGAAAGGTGGCTAAATATTCTCTGTTGGAGAATTAATCATTGCAGTTTTGAGAATTATTCACTTAGAACTTCAAAAAATCACGGCTACGATTCTCTTCTGCTAATTTCCCCAAAAGAAAGTTGAAACATGTCTTGCAACTGTGAAATCGATACCTTGTTAAAGCTTTGCTTCAGTTGTTGTTATTGTCGTATCTACATTTTCATTGGAGGTGGCGATCCTCATCAAACTCCTGTAAATGAGCAAGCTCGTTTGGGTCCAAAAAGACCGATCGCCTCGAGAATAGGGTGGCCATATACTCGCCTTGTCATATCGAACCTTATAGACACTCAGTATTTGTGCCGGGCGGCACCCGCTCCGGTACAAATACTCTTACTGAGACTCTCTGCTCGATACCGCTGATTGTCCGCGACTGCCTTTGCAACTACTCCGTATGGAGCATTCCACTATCCGCAATCTGAGGATGCGCCCGGTAGCTAGCAGTTAAGCTTCTTGTGACAGCAATGAACACCACACAAATTGGTGCTCAATGTTCCAGCCTGTGTGGTGCTCACAGCTATCCTGTGCCGGGATATTCGTTAGGTACGTGTAGGGCCTTTGGTATTTCGTTAGGTACTTTTAGGGCCATTGCAACCTTGTATAATGTTGTGGGACTTTCACCAACAATTCAAGATTCTGCTTCCCCAGCTAGAGATAAATCGATGTCCTCGTTCCGGAGAACATCGACCACAGGGCCTTGGCAGCCCTGCTGCCCACAATGCCAGCCCCCGCCGAGTCAACACATTCGTACTCCCAAAGTTCATCCATGACCGAAACCTGGCCAGCTCGTCAACCGGTTCGTTTCCTGCCTCCGCTTGATGGCCCGGAACACAGCATAATCTGATAGCAGCTTCAAACGTCCAAGACGCTCCTTGCATTTCCCTACAAGTCTGGACCTCATGTGACCAGCAGTCAGGGCCTTCAGCGCCGCCTGACTGTCCACATAAATCTTGCTAGCCTGAAAGGTCGGCCGCCCCCTTCCATAAGTCTATGTGACTACCAGGCACCCATTAGTGAAGATCATCCTAACAACAGCAGTGTACATCCTGCCAAAATTTTGTACAACGCTTGCCTCGACGACTTTTACAATATCTGTAAAATTTCCTCGACATCTGTTCAGATTTAGATATAGCTTCCATATATATGTTCATGTCATTTGTCAACCGTATTGATTACAGTTTGAACATATTTGCTCGAAATTTGTAATAATCTGAAAACATCCGCCTAGGTCCATCAAAATTGGTTCAGAATTGGATATAGCTCCCACATTGTACTTTTAGGGAAGGTGTAGGGTATTATACAGTCCACTTTTGCCCTTCCTTACTGGTTTTATAGTGCGTTTTGATAGTGGTTCGTGTGAAAAGTCAAACTCAGTACTAGTCATTTTAATTTTACAATTTTCGTTTGTTTCTCTTTAGCGACGGGCTCAATGGTTCTTTATCATTGGATTTTATAACATCATACCAAATTGATGAAGCATTAGTTTTTCACTAGTGTGATCCTGAATAATTGTATCTACGTATGACAAAAAAAGAATCAAACTTTTAAAAAGTCAGTTTATTATTTAATATAAACAGCCCAAAATGTAATCTTTTCATCAACTGGGGCTACTGCCTATATTTTGATGTCTCATACTCATATCAGCCATCCCCTCACCCGTATGAATTGTAAAATTTTTATACCCTCCACCATAGGATGGGGGTATACTAATTTCTCCATTCTATTTGTAACACCTCGAAATATGCGTCTGAGACCCCATAAAGTATATATCTTCTTGATTGTCATGTCATTTTAAGTCGATCTGGCCATATCTCTTCGTCCGTCTGTCCGTCTATCCGTCCATCTATCCGTCCGTCTTTCCGTCCGTCTGTCCCTCCGTCCGTCTGTTTGTCGAAAGCACGCTAACTTTCGAAGGAGTAAAGCTAGCCGCTTGAAATTTTGCACAAATACTTTTTATTAATGCAGGTCGGTTGAATTTGTAAATGGGCCACATCGGTCCATGTTTTGATATAGCTGTCATATAAACCAATCTTGGGTCTTGACTTCTGGAGCCTCTAGAGGGCGCAATTCTCGTCCGATTTGATTGAAATTTTGCACGTAGTGTTTTGTTATTGTCACTTCCAACAACTGTGTTAAGTATGATAAAAATCTGTTCATAAGCTGATATAGCTGTCATATAAACCGATCTTGGATCTTGACTTCTTAAGCCCATAGAGCGCGCAATTCTCATCCGATTTGGCTGAAATTTTGCATGAGGTGGTTTGTTATGACTTCCAATAACTGTGCTAAGTATGGCGCAAATCGGTACATAAACTGATATAGCTGCCATATAAACCGGGATCTGGGATCTTGACTTCTTGAGCCTCTAGAATGCGCTATTCTCATCCGATTTGGAAGAAATTTTTTTCTACAACGGCTTCTCTCATGACCTTCAACATGTATGTCTAATATGGTCTGAATCGATCAATAACATGATACATAACCTGATATAGCTGTCATATAAACCGATCTGGGATCTTGATTTCTTGAGCCTCTAGAGGGCGCAATTCTCATCCGATTTGGAAGAAATTTTGTACAACGGCTTCTCTCATGACCTTCAACATGTATGTCTAATATGGTCTGAATCGATCAATAACATGATACAGCTCCCATATAAACCGATCTCCCGAAGAGATACTGCGCATAGAACTCGACAAATGCGATCCATGGTGGAGGGTATATAAGATTCGGCCCGGCCGAACTTAGCACTCTCTTACTTGTTGTTACTTTATTTATTTCTTTTTTGTTATTTCCTCTTCGTGCCATTCCACCATATTAAGTTTATAAAAAAGATTAATCGGTTATCATAATATGTTAAACATTTTTTATTCCCTGTTCCTAATACACTCAACGCCAAATTATAAATATTGTATTAAGTATGAAATTTATTTTGCTTCGCCTTAAAAATTTTGCAAACAGAATGCTGCTGTAAAGTTTTAAAAGAGGATCAATTGTTTCAACTATTAGATAGGCTGTTTGACATTTCATTTGAGATTTTAGGCTTGGTTATGCACCGTAAATGTAGGAAAACGTGTCACCTGTTTTGTTTTGCTTCATGAAAACGCATGCAAACGATTACCGAACGTCTGTTGACCGTAAACGGACAGTAGTGTTCAGTATAAACAAAATTTTACGTTCCGTTTTCGTGTCAAGTGATAAAATTTTAAGTTTGAAGAAATTTCAATTACAATTTAATATAAATACTAAAGCTTAATTGGGAAGCCCATGAAAAGTCTGACCAGTCTGACCTCTTGTGAAAAGTAAATGTTGTGATAGAAGTGAGACATATGTGATAACAAGAAATTACAAAAAGAGTGTAGGAGTAAGCGCCAATACGGCGCTGTCGTATGCGCTTATCCATGTTATCACTATGTCGTGAAACTGAGGTCTATTCAAGGATTCCTTACACTCCTCCACGCACTTCGCCCTCACTGTACCAGAGCCCATGGCCTTGAGGGCCGCCATATACACATACTGACTTCGACCCGGCACACGATGATTATAAGCATCACATCAGTTGAAACTCCTAGCTCCAATTTCTTTGGTGTTCATCGCCATTACGATAAGCTCAGCGGAGAGCTACCGGGCGAGTCCTCAGGTTGCGATTAGTGAATGGCTTTGTGTACAGAGTAGCTGAAATTGAAGTCGGCACCGGGCGGCAACGGCTCTTCCTTAAATACTGAGTGCCTGTGATACTCGATGTGACAAGCCGATCTATTGGCGTCTTTTAATCACCAATGGCCATAACGTTGCTGCGGCGATCGGTGACCGGAACGAGCTTAAAGAGAATCGCTAACTCCACACCCGAATGTGGCTACAAATGGCTCGAAAATTGTAAATCCCTTCGCAGAATTTCTTTTGCGTCTATCGTTATGGCACATAGCTCACCCTGAAATGTTATGTGTGTCGCAGTATAGTCGCAATCCAGTCCCAGTCTCCTGAAACCCTCCTCAGTCTGCCCACCGCATCCATAGTGTCCAGAAGGGAAACTTGGCCGTATTCTGTCTTACCGTGCGGCACAGGACGGTGACTGTCGAGCTATCTCCTCGTTGTTAAATGACCTCTCGGAACGAGCTTGAAGAGAATCGCTATTTCCACATACAAATCTGGCTACAAATGGCTCGAAAATTGTAAATCCCTTCCAAGAATTTCTTTTGCGTCTATCGTTATGGCACATAGCTCTCCCTGAAATGTTATGTGTATCGCAGTATAGTCCCAATCCAGTCCCTGTCTCCTGAAACCCTCCTCAGTCTGCCCACCGCATCCATTGTGTCCAGAAGGGAAACTTGGCCGTATTCTGTCTCACCGTGCGGCACAGGGCGGTGACTGTCGACCCATCTCCTCGTTGTTAAATGCCCTCTCAATATGTGAGAAGGTCGTCATTGCATACTCCTACAGTTGGAGAGACGTCTCAACTTCAAGCATCATTGCGTGAAGGGCCGTCTTCTCCGCCCTGCCCTTGAGTTATGCCTGAAGTTCTTCGAAGTCAGATCTCTCACCTTTCAGTCTTTTTTATACCCTCCACCATAGAATGGGGGTATACTAATTTCGTTATTCTGCTTGTAACACCTCGAAATATGCGTCTGAGACCCCATAAAGTATATATTCTTGATTGTCATGACTTTTTAAGTCGATCTAGCCATGTCCGTCCGTCTATCTGTCGAAAGCACGCTAACTTTCGAAGGAGTAAAGCTAGCCGCATGAAATTTTGTACAAATACTTGTTGGGATTGTAAATGGGCCAAATCGGTCCATGTTTTGATATAGCTGCCATATAAACCAATCTAGGGTCTTGACTTCTTGAGCCTCTAGAGGCCGCAATTCTCATTCGATTTGACTAAAACTTTGCACGTGGTATTTTGTATTCACTCCAAACAACTGTGTTAAGTACGATTCAAATCGGTTCATAATCGGGTATAGCTGTCATATAAACCGATCTTGGATCTTGACTTCTTGAGCCTCTAGAGGGCGCAATTCTCATCCGATTTTTCTGAAATTTTGCATAAGGTGGTTTGTTATGACTTCCAATAACTGTGCTAAGTATGGTTCAAATCGGTTCATGTTTTGATATGGCTGCCATATAAACCGATCTTGGGTCTTGACTTCTTGAGCCTCTAGAGGGCGCACTTCTCGTCCGATTTGACTAAAATTTTGCACGTGGTGTTTTGGTATCACTTCCAACAACTGTGTTAAGTGCGATTCAAATCGGTTCATAATCTGGTATAGCTGTCATACAAACCGATCTTGGCATGAGGTGGTTTGTTATGACTTCTAGTAACTGTGCTAAGTATGGTGCAAATCGGTACATAACCTGATATAGCTGCCATATAAACTGATCTGGGATCTTGACTTCTTGAGCCTCTAGAGGGCGCAATTCTCATCCGATTTGGAAGAAGTTTTGTACAACGTCTTCTTTCATGACCTTCTACATACATGACCTTCTAATATAGTCTGAATCGATGAATCGCTTGATAAAGCTGCCATAGAAACCGATCTCCCGATTTTGCTTCTTGAGCCCCCACAAGACTCACTTCTTATCCGAATGAATTGAAATATTACACAATGGCTTCTACAATGTTCAGCATTCAATTCATTTATGGTCCGAATCGGACTATAATTTGATATAGTTCCAATAGCATAACAGTTCTTATTCTATGTTCTTTGTTTTGCTAAAAAGAGATACCGCGCATAGAACTCGACAAATGCGATCCATGGTGGAGGGTATATAAGATTCGGCCCGGCCGAACTTAGCACGTTCTTACTGGTTTGTTAAACAAATTGTTTTACGTTTACGATACATTTGTTCTACATTTACGAGAGCATAACCAGACCCTTTGTGTGTTTATTCATATTTCAACGCAACTCTTTTGACTTACCTATTATTATTTTTTTTTAAGTTCATAAAAGGTTGTTCAATATTTGTATCATATTCTTTAAGATATCGTACACCATCTGTTTCAACTATAATGAATAATTTGTTTGTAAATGTTTTCTGAATATTTAATGCAATATTTAACATCATGAATCAAATCAATGTCTAACATATCGTGGCTTTCATTATTGTTTTATCCATACGGTATTGGGTGCAGGTGAACATTTAATTCAGAATGAAATTGTTTCGACTAGAAGAAGTTCGTTTAGTTTCAGAATGAAAATCAAGCAATTATATCATGCGTTTTTCGACAAGACTCATTTCAAAATTTTGTTAACAACTTGTCCCAATACTGATCTAAGAATATATAACAAATAAACTCTTGTGCATAGTATATTTTAAAGAAACGCAAACATAAGCTTTCATCAACTTTCGTATATATCGCCTTTTAACTGCTTGGACTCTTCTTAATCTCCCATAAAAGGAAGTTTTTTTCCTAACATTCGCAATTATTTTATAATGCCTGGTATGACAATTGAAAAAAATCTTAATACGATTTCTCGATTTTCTGGGTTACTCAAAGTTGCAATATCAAGACCCCCTTAAGAAAAAAAAAACAAAAGGGTGTGATAGTGAGCCGATAAAGTATCCCCATCATTATTCATTCTGTTTATAAACAAATCTTTTTTTAGTTTTCTAAATTGTTCCGTCCAAATATATGTTCTTGTTTTGTATTATTTCTGTATATTTTTAACAAAGACAATAGTTCTTAAAGGCGTAGTTGATATAACCGCATACAACATACTCACAATCACTGTTTTGTTATTCTAGTCAATCATTGTTTTGTAATTAATATATATCTATATACATATATATTTAAATATAAGAAATAAGCTTTTGTTTTATTTTATTTGTGTTACCATGAAGAAAGATAGTGTATTTATATTCAACACTATCATTTTTCAAAAATAAAAAAAAATAATAATAATGAATAAATAAAAAATTGGATTTCAAAAGACACAATTTTCTAAATTGTCAGCAAAAAAAATCATGTTACGTATTTCGGTATAGATCATAAGTTGCTTAAACATAAGGCTAAATTACTAATGAAAACACCTTGGATTGTAATGGCTACGGTCAATGAGAAATCTTCAGATTCCATAGGATAGTAACCACATATTCTAAGGTTTTTCTTATACAAACAAAAAATATCAATTTCTCCAACAAAATTTTGCACAGATGAAGATTAATAAAAAAATATATATATATATATAAATCTAAACAACAATTTATGTATTTTTATTGATGACGGTTTGTAGCATTGACAAAAGCGACTAAGAGTTAAAAATACTCCATACTCAGCTAGTAAAAAGCCGTTAAGTTCGGCCGGGCTGAACTTTGAATACCCCCCAACTCGTGTATATATGTAAACCACCTTTCGTCAAAATCCGGTAAAAAGAAATACCTTATGCCCCATAGCAGCTATATCGAAATATGTTCCGATTTGGACCAAATACTAATAAGTACAAATCGTTGTTCAATTGTGTATAACAAAATATTGGTCTTTTTATTAACTATATCTAAAAATAAACCGATCTGAACCATATACGACACGGATGTCGAAAAGTCTAACATTTCCCAAATTTCGGCGAAACCTGAAAATAAATGCTACTTTTATGGCTCCAAAACCTATATCCTATCCAAATTGAAGAAGAATGTCGAAGGCCTTAACTTAACTCACTGTCTCAAATTTCAGCGACATCGGACAATAAATGCGCTTTTTATGCGCCCAAAACCTTAAATCGAGAGATCGGTCTAGATGGCAGCTATATCCAAATCTGGACCGATCTGGACCAAATTGCAGAAAATCATCGAGTAGCCTTACACAACTTACTGTCCCAAATTTCGGCGAAATCTGAAAATAAATGCTGCTTTTATGGCCCCAAAACCTATATCCAAATCAGGACCGATTTGAGCCAAATTGAAGAAGAATGTCGAAGGCCTTAACTTAACTCACTGTCCCAAATTTGGCGAAATCGGAAAATAAATGTGACTTTCATGGTCTCAAGACATTAAATCGAGAGATCGGTCTATATGGCAGATATATCCAAATCTGGACCGATTTGGACCAAATTAAAAAAGGATGTCAAAGGGCCTGACACAACTGTTCCAAATTTTGGCGACATTGGACAATAAATGCGTTTTTTATGATGGACCCAAAACCTTAAATCGAGAGATCGGTCTATATGGCAGCTACATCGAAATCTGCACCGATCTGTGCCTTATTGCACAAGTAACTTAACTCACCGTCCCAAATTTGGGCGACATCGGACAATAAATGCGCCTTTAATGGGCCCAAAACCTTGAATCGGGGGATCGGTCTATATAGCAGCTATATCCAAATCTGGACCGATCTGGACAAAATTGCAGAAAGACATCGAGTAGCCTAACATAACTCACTGTCCCAAATTTGGGCGACATCGGACAATAAATGCGTCTTTTATATCGGCAGATCGGTATATATGGCAGCTATATCCAATTATGGTTCGATCTGTACCACATGTGACAGGAATGGGTATGGGTCTACCAGAATACACTGTACCAAATTTCATCGAATTCGGGTAATAAATGGATCTTTTATGGCCTCAATACCCTATACCGGTAGATCGGGTGGTCGGTCTAAGGGCAGCTATATCCAAATATAGTCCGATCTGAAACGCATTTCACAAAAATGAATAGTGTCTACCAGAACTCATAGTGCCAAATTTCATTAAAATCGGATGAAAAATGACCAATTTATTGCCTCAAGACTTTAAGTCAGATTTTATGAGATCAGAAGGTCAGGTTTATATAGAATACGAAATCATAAAAAAATTTTTGGAAAATTTTTTTATACCCAAGATATCTCCAAAATTATAATTACCCAAAAAAAAAGCGTTGGGTATTTACCCGGTAGAAACCCATCTCCACTAATGACGTATCACCGGTTGAATTATAAGCTGTGTCCGACAGACTAGCTCCTTGGCTTAGGGAAATATATGTCGTATATACCTATGGGAAGCAGGAAAAACTTACCACACGAAGGCGAAATATTTTCGTCTCATTTGTCTGTCATCCTTTATGCTGAAGACTCTACAGAGGTTAATAGAAACATATCTTAGGGCAAAGATCCCTGGAGATCGCCTGTCTCGGCAACAGCATGCATATAATAAGGGTAAGTCCACTGAAATAGCCCTTCACGACCTAGTCACCTATACCGAAAGTGGTCTAGGCGAAAATCCGTGCAAGAATTCGAAAACCTTCCTTGCCTGTCGCCGATCTCCCAAAGAGATTGCTAAATAGTTTAACATTCAGCTGTTCTGGGTGCCGGACCACAGATATATCACAGGGAATTGTAGAGCAGGCGAGCTTGCGCGACTAGGAACTACCTTACACATTCTAGAGGAAAACATGCTGACAGACTGAAGGTTGCAAGTGAGGACTTTTGCCGAAGCTGAGACTGTAGAACATCTGCTGTGTGTGTGTCCCATACTGGCAGTTAGGAAGAGTTCCACTTTAGGTTATCATTTGTTTAAGAACTTGACTGATTTAGCAGATCAGAAAGTTATTCGGCTATTTAAAGCCGAGGGATCCCCTAACCTAACTTAGGTTAGGATAGGTCATCCGTGGAGGATCAAGGAGTTTGCTTTTTCATCTGGGTAGCCCCAGGTAGTACCTTAAAGGACGGTTTGCTTTGTGAAGTGAAATCATCGGAAGGAAAACAGGGAAGATGAGAAATCACAATGGGCCTTAATAAGGCCAACGTGGATGTCTGGCGACTAACGTCTTGACATCATCATGACCTAACCTAACACGCAAGCAAACTATAGAAAGAAATAAAAAGACAAAATGGATTGTAGCGATGAAAACTGAAATGAAATCATTGCATGAAAATAAAACTTAGGTCTTGACCGAACTACCAAAAGCAGCAAAAGCATTGCCGGGAATGTGGGTGTATCGCTTGAAGAAAAATGAAGGTGGAACAATAGATACATTCAAAGCTAGATAGAAGGAGTAGGCGATGGCGGATTTCCTGAATATTGAAAGGGTATTTAAGATGGGAGGAGATGGATCGACTGTCACCGCCCCGAACCGCACGGGAGTCGAACTGAGTTCCTCCTTATGTGACTGTATTTTACATGACAGGGCTATCAACGCGGACTTCCGAGATAATGTAGTCAGAAGGCGGGTGATAAGGGAACGCCTCAAGGGTGAGGTGTTCTCGGGATTCGCATCCCCGGGAGAGAGGAATGGAAAGCAAATCCTGTGTTTGAAGAGAACGATACTTTCGTTTTAATAGATAGCTCCGAGATGAAGACAGAGACTGGATTGGGGCCATACTCCCACAGACAAAATATCGGTACGTCGGTGAGACTGCCGGATGAGTGTAGTTCTTATGGGCAGAGCTCTGTGCCATAACGATAGCCACAAAGGAAATTCTGGGAAGGGATTTACAGTTTTCGAAATCAGTATGCCGCCATATGCCCTCAGTGAGGTCGAATCCCTGAATAGACCCCATTTTCATGACAAAGTACTAACTTGGATTAGCTCATAATACGGCGCCGTAATGACGCTATCCCCCTACTATCTTCTTTTAATTTCTTTTTATACCCACCACCGAAGGATGGGGGTATATTCATTTTGTCATTCCGTTTGCTACACATCGATATATCCATTTCCGACCCTATAAAGTATATATATTCTTGATCAGCGTAAAAATCTAAGACGATCTAGACATGCCCGTCCGTCTGTCTGTTGAAATCACGCTACAGTCTTTAAAAATAGAGATATTGAGCTGAAACTTTGCACAGATTCATTTTTTGTCCATAAGCAGGTTAAGTTCGAAGACGGGCTATATCGGACTATATCTTGATATATCCCCCATATAGACCGATTCGCCGATTTAGGGACTTAGGCCCATAAAAGCTACATTTATTGTCCGATTTTTCTGAAATTTGGGACAGTGAGTTTTGTTAGGCCCTTCGATATCCTTCTTCGATTTGGCCCAGATCGGTCCAAATTTGGATATAGCTGCCATATAGACCGATCCTCCAATTTATGGTCTTAGGCCCATAAAAGCCACATTTATAAACCGATTTTGCTGCAATTTGAGACAGTGAGTTACGTTAGGCCCTTCTACATCCTTCGTTAATTTGGTCCAGATCGGTCCAAAAGGCGCATTTATTGTCCGATGTCGCCGAAATTTAGGACAGTGAGTTATGTTAGGTCCTTCTACATCTTTCGTTAATTTGTTCAGGATCGGTCTAGATTTGGATATAGCTCCCATATAGACCGATCCTCCGATTTAGGGTCTTAGGACCATAAAAGCCACATTTATTATCCGATTTTGCTAAAATTTGGGACAGTGAGGTGTCTTAGGCCCATCGACATCTTTCTTCAGTTTGCCCTGATCGGATCAGATTTGGATATAGCCGCCATATAGACCGATCCATCGATTTAATGTTTTAGGCCCATTTACTGTCCAATGTCGCCGAAGTTTTTGACAGTGAGTTGAGTTAAGCCTCTTGAAATACTTTTGCATTATGGCACAGATCGGTCCAGATTTGGATATAGTTGCCATATAGACCGATATCTCGGTTTTAGTTTTTGGTTTGTAAATTAAATTTTTGGTTTTGAAATTTCTTCAAACTTCAAATTTTGACAGCTGACGCGGAAACGGAACGTAAAATTTTGTTTTTACAGAATTCTATCCTTATCATTGTACTTTAACTTGAATCGGACAGCACACAATGGAAGTGGGAAGTTTTCAATTTTGTGATAACTTCCGATTTAGCATCTAAGGTTATTTCCTAAACAAACATACGGTAACCAGCAAAACAAAGCAATTATTCAATATCGCTATCGAATCTCCATATAATCTTTGATATGATATCGTCTAGCGACAACCTACTATCCACAAAAACATAACATCTTGATTATTGCAAATCTTTTATTCGGCCCGTTTGAAGTTTGGAAACAACAAATAATTTGAGTGAACAAAGTCTTATGTGTGTTAACGTCTGCTGGATATATTGAGTTGGCAATCCAAATTTAGTTGCATTGCTAGTAGCCAAAATTGCTGTAGAAATGGTAACTGCCAACTGAAGTTGTCGATATCAGTTGACAAGAAGGGAGGGGATTTTTCGGCAATTTTCTATTGATGATTGTGTTTACTTTTATACCCTTCGCCATAGGATAGGGGTATACTAATTTCGTCATTCTGTTTGTAACTCCTCGAAATATTCGTCTAAGACCCCATAAAGTATATATATTCTTGATCGTCATGACATTTTAAGTCGTTCTAGCCATGTCCGTCTGTTTGTCCGTCCATCTGTCTGTCGAAAGCACACTAACTTTCGAAGGAGTAAAGCTAGCCGCTTGATATTTTGCACAAATACTTTTTATTAGTGTAGGTCGGTTGGGATTGCAAATGAGTCATATCAGTCCATTTTTTGATACAGCTGCCATATAAACCGATCATGGGTCTTGACTTTTTAAGCCACTAGAGGGCGCAATTCTTATCCGATTTGGTTGAAATTTTGCATCAGGTGTTTTGTAATGACTTCCAACAACTGTGCTAAGAATAGTTGAAATCGCTCCATAATCTGATATAGCTCTCATATAATCCTACCTTGGGTCTTGACTTCTCGAACGTCTAGAGGGCGCAATTCTTATCCGATTTGGCTGAAATTTTGAATGAAGCGTTTTGTTATGACTTCTAACAACTGTGGTTTAAATCGGTCCATAGCTAGATTTAGCTGCCATATATACCGAACTTGAATCTTGACTTGACTTGAATCTTAGAGGGCGTAATTCTTATCCGATTTGGCTGAACAACGGCTTCTCCCATGACCTTCAATGTACGTGCCGAATATGGTCCGAATCGGCCTATAGCCTGATACAGATCCCATATAAACCTATCTCTCTAGTTTACTTCTTGAGCCCCTAAAGAGCGCAATTCTTAATCGAATTGGCTGAATCTTTACACAATGCCTTCAACTATGGTCTCCAACATTCAATTCAATTATGAGTCTAATCGGACCATAACTTGATATGGCTCCAATATCATAACAATTCTTTTGTTTTATTCCTTGTTTGCCTGAAAAGATATATCGGGAAAATAACTCCACAAATGCGATCCATGGTGGAGGGTATATAAGATTTGGCCTGGCCGAACCTAGCACGATTTTACTTGTTCATAATTAATAAAGGGTAATATTAAATAAATAAAAGCGTGCTAAGTTCGGCCTGGCCGAATCTTATATACACTCCACCATGGATAGTATTTGTCGAGTTCTTTGCGCGGTATCTCTTTTTAGGCAAACAAAGAATAATGAATAATAACTGTTATGCTATTGGAGTTATATCAAGTTATAGTCCGATTCGGACTATAAATGAATGCTGAACATTGTAGAAGTCATTGTGTAATATTTCAGTTAATTCGGATAAGAATTGCGTCTAGAAGGGGCTCAAGAAGCAAAATCGGGAGATCGTTTTATATGGGAGCTGTATCAAGCTATAGATCGATTCAGATCATATTGGACAAGTATATTGAAGGGTATGGCAGAAGCCGTTGTACAAAATTTCTGCCAAAACGGATGAGAATTGTGCCCCCTAGAGGCTCAAGAAGTTAGGATCGCACATCGGTTTATATAGCGGTTATATCAGGTTATGTACCGATTTACGCCGTACTAAACATAGTTGTTGAAACATAAAATACCACCTCATGCAAAATTTCAGCCAAATCGGGTGAGAATTGCGCCCTCTAGCGGGCCAAGAAGTCAAAATCCAAAATCCAAATCCGGTTTATATGGCAAATATACCAGGTTATGAACCGATTTGAACCATACTTAGTACAATTGTTGGAAGTGATACCGCAGCAACACGTCAAATCGGACTAGAATTGCGCCCTCTAGAGGCTCAAGAAATGAAGACCCAAAATCTGTTTATATGGCGACTATACCTGGTTATGAACCGATTTAAACCATGCTTAACACAGTTGTTGCAAGTGATACCAAACCACCACGTGCAAAATTACATCCAAATCGGATAAGAATTGCGCTCTCTAGTGGCTCAAGAAGTCAAGACCCAAGATCGGTTTATATGGCGGCTATATTAGGTTATTAACTGATTTAGACAATACTTGGCATAGTTATTAGAAGTCATACCAAAACACTTGACGCAAAATTTCAGTCAAATCGTGTGAGAAGTACGCCCTCTAGTGGCTCAAAAAGTGAAGACCCAAGATCGGTTTATATGGCAGCTATATCAAAACCTGGACCGATGTGGCCCATTTACAATCCCAACTGACAAACACTCATAAAATGTATGTTTCCAAAATTTCAAGCGGCTAGCTTTACTCCTTCGAAAATTTACGTGCTTTCGACGGACAGACAGACATGGCTATATCGACTTAAAATGTCATGACGATCAAGAATATATATACTTAATGGGGTCTTAGACGCATATTTCGTGGTGTTACAAACAGAATGACGAAATTAGTATACCCCCATCCTATGGTAGAGGGTATACAATTTTTTTTTTTCTAATTTGTTCATATGTTTCCAAGTTTATTAACTTGCTACAGAATTTTTTTTACTATTGGAAGGTAAGTTCAGAGATGGCTCTATTAAACTTTAACTTCATACAACCTTCAAATAGAGACGGATCACCCAATTTAACTTCTTAAGTTCATAAAAGGTACTGCTTTCATCATACTTTTCTAAAATGAATAGTAAACTATGAGTACAACAAATTTGGAATTAGGGGTTTCTCAGAACCAATCCCCTTTAATACGGACTACATATTCAGTCGATTTTCTTGGGTAGAATGGTCTCATGGTAATAACAAGGTACTTAATTTGTATACCCTACACCACTGGTGTGGTACAGGGTATTTTAACTTTGTGCATTTGTGTGTAACACCCAGAGGGAAGGGAGAAAGACCTATTGATAAGTATACCGATCGGCCCAGAATAACTGTCCGCCTGTTCATGTTAATTTGTGTACAAAGTACAGGTAGCAGTTTTCATCCGATCGTCTTCAAATTAGAGACGAAGCCTATTGAAATTGAAAAAAAAAAAAAAAATCTGTTCAGATTTGGATATAGCCCACATATATATGTTCATCCGATTTTCAGTTATACTGCAATAAAATAGTCATTTGTTAACGGATTCTCTCGAAATTTGGCAGGAAGGATTTTTTTGACTCTCAATATTACTGGTGAATTTCAGATTTAGATATAGCTCTCATATATATATCGCCCGATTTTCACTCTTAAGGCCACTGTAAGCGCATTTATTGACCAACCTTCCCAAAGCTTCGCCCAACGATTTCCTCGCCGACTTCCACAATATCCATAAAGTTTGCTCGAAAAAGGTCAGATTTAGACATGGATTACATATATATGTTTGTCTGATTTGCAGTAATATTGCAATGAAATGATATTTTGTTAACCGATTCTCTCGAAAGGCAGGAAGGATTTTTTCATGATTCTCGACATCACTGGTGAATTTCATGGAAATCGGTTCAGATTTAGATATAGCCCTCATATATATATATATATATATATATATGTATATATATATATATATATATATATATATATATATATATATATATATATATATATATATATATATATATATATATATATATATATATATATATATATATATATATATATATATATATATATATATATATATATATATATATATCGCCCGATTTTCTCTCCTAGAGCCACTTCAAGGGCATTTACTGACCAATTTTGCCAAAATTTTGCACAACGCTTTCCTCGACGACTACCACATTATCTGAGAAGTTTGCTCGAAATCTGTTCAGAATTATATGTATTGGGTTGCCCAAAAAGTAATTGCGGATTTTTTAAAAGAAATAAATGCATTTTTAATTAAGCTTAGAATGAACTTTAATCAAATAAACTTTTTTTACACTTTTTTTCTAAAGCACGCTAAAAGTAACAGCTGATAACTGACAGAAGAAAGAATGTAATTACAGAGTCACAAGCTGTGAAAAAATTTGTCAACGCCGACTATATGAAAAATCCGCAACTACTTTTTGGGCAACCCAATAGCTCCCATATATATCTTCATTAGATTTTGGGTAATTTGCAATAATGTTGTCATTTGTCAACCGTAGCTATTACAATTTGAACATATTTGCTCGCCGAGGTCCATCAAAATTCGTTCAGAATTGGATATAGCTCCCACATTGTACTTATAGGGTAGGTGTAGGGTATAATACAGTCGGCACCGCCCGACTTTTGCCCTTCCTTACTGGTTTAATATCTGAAGTGGGCGACCAAGTAAAGGGTGATTTTTTAGCTATTATCTTTTTGACAACACTGGCTTAAACAGCTCACGCACGTTTCGTGTGTTGATTCTCCGACAAACACCTTCGTTAACATTATTAGTCTTACAAACGAAAAACGCTTGAATTTTATTATTAAAATCCGTGCTCTGTTAAGAAAGTTCATTGCGGGCTTTTTCCATTTTACGACGAAGCTCATTTTTGGCTCAATGGATACGAAAATAAGCAGGATTGTCCATTTTGGAGTGAAGATCAGAAGCATTGCTAGAGCTACCAATGCATCCAGAAAAAGTCTCAGTTTGGTGCGGTTTATGGGCTGGTCGCATCATTGGACCGTACTTCTTCAAAGATGATGCGAATCATAACGTAACTGTGAATGGTGAGCGCTACCGTGAGTTGATATCCAACTTTTTTTTGCCCAAAATGCAAGAGCTTGACTTGCATGACATGTGGTTTCAACAAAACCGTGCCACATGCCACACATCACGCGTAACAATGGACTTATTGAGAGTCGAGTTCGGTGAACATTTTATTTCACGTTCGGGACCGGTCAATGCGCCGCCTATATCGTGCGATTTAACGCCTTTATACTATTTTTTTTAGTGAGGCTATGTTAAAGCTCATGTCTATACAGACAAGCCCGCTTCAATTGACGTATTGGAAGACAATATTAAAGCATTTATTCGTGAGATACCGGCCGAATTGTTAGAAAGAGTATGCCAAAATTGAAATAAGCGGGTGAACCATTTGAAGAGCAGTCACGGTCAACATTTGCATGAAATAATATTCAAACACAAAATTATATGGACCATACTATCGATTTAAATAAAGATTTAATAATTTTTTCTGAATTTTATGTTTTTTTTTTAATTTTCCTATAGCTTTTAAAAAGTCGCCCTTTAATTACAGGGTTTCAACCAATATTCCCAGAATGATATTTAGACGAATTTAAACGATATGGAACACAAAATGAGATTACAGTCAAAATCTGCCTTGCAAAGTTTGGTTCTACTGATTGGTGGCCGAGAGTTTTTGCGATTATATGTTTATCAAATGAAAGGTGCTTGCGAGAAAAGTTCGAATTTGTCATTCAAAGTTGGTTCTTACTGCCTGGCAGCGGCTCCACACGGAAAACTCATGAGTGGACATGCAAACCTACAATGACAGTATGAAACTTAGTTGAATGGTATTAATCTCAAATGAATTGAATTTTTCTTGGAGTAACAATTTTCTTCGTGTATGCTGGTGACCTGGCTATTGTGGGTAGGGGAAGTTTCCAAGCACTATTAGAGATTATTAGTTCTGGAAGCTCTACGACAGTGAAGTGGTCCACCGAAAGTGGTCTAGATGTGAATGCGTCTAAGACGGAAGGTGTTCTTTTCAGCAGGACATATAAATTACACACTGAAAGCGCAATATACCTGCGTGTGTTGCTGGACAGAAAATAGAACTTCAAATCCAAAATTTTAAAAAGTAAAAAGGCGTTAAGTTCGGCCTGGCTGAACTTTGGATACCCACAACCTCGAGTATATATGTAAACCACATTTCGTCATAATCCGGTGAAAAATGCATAATTTATGCCCCCATAGCAGCTTCATCGAAATATGATCCGATTTGGACCAATTTCGACACGATATTGAGTGGTCTATTAAGTACAAGTCATTGTTCAATTTTGTAGAACCAAGTATTGGTTTTTGGTAGCCATATCCAAATATAAACCGATCTGAACCATATACGACACGGATGTCGAAAAGCCTAACATAAGTCACTGTGTCAAATTTTAGCGAAATCGGATTATAAATGTGCCTTTTATGCGGCCAATACTTTAAATTGAGAGATCGGTCTATATGACAGCTATATCAAAATTTGAACCGATCTTGACCAAATTAAAGAGAGCTGTCCAAGGGCCTCACTGTCCCAAATGTCCTCGAAATCGGACATTAAATTTGCCTTTAATGGGCCTAAAATCTTAATTCAAGAGATCGGTCTATGTGGCAGCTATACCCAAATCTGAACCGATCTGGGCCAAAATGCATAATGTTGGCAAATAACCTAACGTAACTCACTGTTCCAAATTTCGGCGAAATCGAGAAATAAATGCGCCATTTTATAGGCCCAAAACCTTATATCGAGAGATCGGTCTATGTGGCAGCTATATCCAAGTCTGGACCGATCTAGGCCATATTGCAAGAAGATATCGAGGGGCCTACCACAACTCTCCGTCCCAAATTTTGGTGACATCGGACAGAAAATGCGCCTTTTATGGGTCCAAAACCTTAAATCGAGAGATCGATCTATATGGCAGATATATCCAAATCTGGACCGATCAGAGCCAAACTGAAGAAGTTTATCGACTGGTCTAATAGAACTCACTGTCCGAAATTTCAGCAAAATCGGATGATAAATGTGGTTTTTATGGGCTTAAGACCCTAAATCGGAGGATCGGTCTATATGGCAGCTATATCAAAATGTGGACCGATCTGAACCAAATTGGAGAAGGATTTTGAAGGGCCTAAAACAACTCACTGTCTTAAATTTTAGCAAAATCTGATAATAAATGTGCTTTTATGGGCCTAAGACCCTAAGTCGGCGGATCGTTCTATATGGGGGCTATATCAAGATATAGATCAATATAGCCCATCTTTAAACTTTACCTGCTTATGGACAAAAAAAAAAAGAATCTGTTCAAAATTTCAGCTCAATATCTCTATTTTTAAAGACTGTAGCGTGATTTCAACAGACAGACGGACGGACATGGCTAGATCGTCTTAGATTTTTACGCTGATCAAGAATATATTTACTTTATAGGGTCGGAAGTGGATATTTCGAAACGGAATGACAAAATGAATATACCCCCATCCTTCGGTGATGGGTATAAGAAGGGCAAGAAAGGCAAATATTGCCCCATACACCAGCAAGAGAGCCATTGGCAAATGGCAGTGTGTATCAAGCGGAGATCTTTGCAAATAAGGAAGTGGGGCAATGGTTTAGATATAATGTCATAAAAACGATTGGCATAAATATCTACTCAGACAGCCAGGCAGCCACTAAATCCCTGGAGAACGTATTTCTAAACCACAAAAACCTGTCGCAGATCTCTCAACGAGATGGCTGAAAAGTTCAAAATTCACCTGTTCTGTGTGCCCGACCACAAAGATATCTCAGGAAACAGAGGGTAGACGAGCTTGCGAGACTAGGAACTGACTTATACATTAAATGGGGAACTAGAATCTGTGAGTATGCCTCTAGCGACATATAAGCTAAGTTTTTAGTATCAACCCTGAATGGCAACGAAAGACAGATGGTCACAAAGTGTTGTGAATACTCCAAAACTATGTGGTCTTATCTAGACTTGAAGAAGTCTACCAGTTTGCTATCGCTGGCTAGAACAGATGTCTCAGTCATTGTGGCTCTCATGGCTGTCTCATCGGAAAACATGCTGATAGACTGAAGGATGCAAGTATCGACTTCTGCAGAAGCTGTACGGACGTCGAGAAAGAAGAGACTATATACCATCTGCTACGTGTGTCGCGCACTGGCAGTCAGAAGGAGTTCGACTTTAGGGTTTCGTTTATTTGAGAACTTCTCCGATTTAGTGGTTGTTGGGCAATTTAAAGCGAGCTGGATGGCATCTTCATTCTCCTGTTTCTGTGTTCCGAAAATATTTAAGTAAGTCTAATGGCAGACTGTCATTTAATTTTATCCTAATCTATTCCGTAAAGTTGGTCCCAAGTGTCTGCTAACCGTCCCACTTACAAAATCGCCTAGCGGATATGTAGCACGCAAGTGGACATTTTGGGGCTCAATGGAAATCCATTTGTTAAGTGTTAAAGGCATATAAAACTATTCCAGTAAAGTACCTGAAGTGAAAGGTCCCTGAAATTTTGGACTTCCTCTTTTATGCAATATTTTTGCGAATCGGGCATGGAGGTTTCCAATGTTCGTCAAGGCCAAATTCGAAGCGTTTATTCATATGTATGTACTTTTTCTTATTTGCGTGTTGTTTCTGTCTTGGTTTTCTATTGAAATGATAATAAATCAATGCACTCATAATCTATGGAATTTTATCGGGGCGTTTAACCAGGCACAACAAACTAAACTGTAACAAGTAAGAGCGTGCTAAGTTCGGCTGGGCCGAATATATACCCTCCACCAGGAACGTTGTCAAATAAATAAGATTTGATGGCAAAATTTCCCAGAATAGTACCGGAAGTAGGAAAATTGTACTTTAGTACCGCAATTGGTACTTTGTTTGTGAACAACCTAAATTGGGATGCCAAAAGAGTTTTTGGACTTAAGGACATTTAGGAACAAAAAAGTAGCAAAAAAGGTACGAAATAGGTGAACTTTGCATAGGGCGGACGGGTATACCAGAACTTCGAAATTTGGCTTAAATGATTGTTGTTGCTAAATAAAGGGGGTAGATAGAAAAAAAAATAAGAATAATAGTGATGGAAACTGAAGAAAAGTACGTTTAGTACCCTATTTAGTGCCATTTCATACTTTCTTTAAGGATTGAACTAGAGCATTGAAATATAACATGTAGAGTAATATTTGTTGTCTGGCTAAGCGTTTTTTTTAACAAATCATACATTTTGGTACCAAAAAGTACGAAATAGCATATTTACTTTTACAGTTTACAGTACCAAATATGAAGTGTTGAAATGGAAAAGTTCTTAAGTGCTGTAATTGGTACTATTTATTACTATCTTCATGCATTCGAAGCCATTTACATTTCCAAAAGATATTTGCACTGTGTTGGCAATCAGTGCGAAATTCAGCGCTTACTTCATGACTGTGTCAAATTTCAAATGTCATCGCCAATGTGTCAGTTCCTGCACCGAATAGCGACCACAATAAAAAAAAACAAGTAAAAAGGCGTTAAGTTCGACCGGGACGAATACCCACCACCTCGGTTATATACGTAAACCACCTTTCGTCAAAATCCGGTGAAAAATGCATACCTTATGCCCCATAGCAGCTATATCGATATATGTTCCGATTTGGCCCAAATACTAATAAGAACAAGTCATTGCTCATCTGTGTATAACAAAATATTGAGCTTTTTAGTAGCTAAATCTAAAAGTAAACCGATCTGAACCATATACGACACGGATGTCGAAAAGCCTAACATAAGTCACTGTGTCAAATTTCAGTGAAATCGGATTATAATGAGCCATTTAAGGGGCCAATTCTTTAAATCGATATATCGTTCTATATAGCAGCTATATCCAAATCTGGACCCATTTGGGCCAAGTTGCAAAAAATGTCGAAGAGCCTAACACAACTCACTGTCCCAAATTTGAGCGAAATCGGAAAATAAAGGCACCGTTTATGGCCCCAAAACCTTAAATCGAGAGATCGGTTTATATGGCAGCTATATTCAAATTTAAACCGATCTGAGCCAAATAGAAGAAGAATGTCAAAGGGCCTAACACAACTCACTCTCCCAAATTTCAGCAAAATCGGATAATAAATGCGCCTCTAATGGCCCCAAAACCTTAAATCGAGAGATCGGTTTATATGGCAGCTATATTCAAATTTAAACCGATCTGAGCCAAATAGAAGAAGAATGTCAAAGGGCCTAACACAACTCACTCTCCCAAATTTCAGCAAAATCGGACAATAAATGCGCCTTTAATGGGCCCAAAATCTTAAATCGAAAGATCGGTCTATATGGCAGATATATTTAAATCTGGACCGATCTGGGCCAAATTAAAGAAGGATGTCGAAGGCCCCAACATAACCCACTGTTCCAAATTTCGGCGTCATCTGAAAATAAATGCGCATTTAATGGTCCCAAAACCTTAGATCGAGAGATCGGTCTATATGGCAGCTATATCCAAATCTGAACCGATATGGGCCAAATTGAAGAAAGATTTCAAATAGCCTAACACAACTCGCTGTTGATTTTGAACAAAATCGGTTCAGATTTAGATATAGCTCCCTTATATATCTTGTATCCGAAATGGACTTTTAAAGTTGTAGAATCCACAATTTTGGTCCGATCTTTGCAAAATTTAGCATGAGGTGTTTTATTTGAAATGTCAATATGTGTGCAATATTTCACAAAAATCGGTCCAGACATAGCTCCCTTTTAAGGCTGTAGTAGATAAAATTTTTGAACGAGATGTTTTATTTGACGTCTCAATACGTATGCCACTTTCGCCCGACTTTTGCCTTTCCTTAATGGTTTGTTTACATAGTACAGGTGGCAATTTCCATCCGAGCATCTTCAAATTTGGCTTAGGCATTTTTTTTTTGCCTAGAGGCGAGGCCTATTGAAATTGGAAGAAATCGGTTCATATTTGGATATATATATGGATATGGGTTAACTAATATGGATTAATAATGCGATAACGTACTTGTTTGTAAATGATTTTCATAAAATTTGGCAAAAATGTTTATGTTATGGCTGTCCCAGCAAAATCGGACAATAAATGCGCCTTTTATGGGCCCAAAACCTTATATCGAAAAATCGGTCTATATGGCAGCTATATCCAAATCTGGACCGATCTGGGCCAAATTAGAGAAGGATATGGAAGGACTTAACACAACTCACTGTCTCAAATTTCAGTAAAATCGGATAATAAATGTGGCTTTTATGGGCCCAAAACCTTAAATCGGTTGATCTGTCTATATGGGGGCTATATCAAGATATAGTCCAAAATAGCTTATCTTCGTCATAACAAGTTACTTCATGCAACATTTCAGCCAAATCGGATAAGAATTGCGACCTCTAGCGGCCCAAGAAGTCAAGATCCAAGATCAGTTTATATGGCAGCTATATTAAACCATGGACCGATATAGCCCATTTCCAATCCCAACCGACCTACACTAATAAGAAGTATATTTCAAGAGGCTAGCTTTACTCCTTCGAAAGTTAGAGCGCTTTCGACAGACAGAGGGACGGACAGACATGGCTAGATCGACTAAAACTGTCATGGGGTCTTAGACGAATACTTGGAGGAGTTACAAACAGAATGTCGAAATTAGTATACCCCCATCCTATGGTGGAGGGTATGAAAATCTTTTTATTTCCTAAGCCCCTACAACAAAAAAATCACTTGCTTAATATTTTATGACCATTTAGCGAAGAAATCTGGATTTTATGATTTCGGCATAAAATAGAAACTGCTTCCAAAAGAAGTAGAATTATTGCCAACAATTTTTTTTATAGAAACCATCAAATGCAACTTAACATTAAAATGGATTGCAGAAATCTCACTCCTAAGAAAAAAAGCAAGCAGCAAGAGCCACTGTCGTTTTCAAGCGTTCGAAGCCATTAATACTTCCAAAAGACATTTGCATTGTGTTCATGACCAAATGTCATCGCCAATGTGTCAGTTCCGAAAAGCGACCACAATTAAAAAAAAAAAAAAAGAGGTATCTTTACCAATTTCACTGTAACAAGAATTTTGGCAATTTTCGATTTTGAAAAAATGCGGGGTGGATGTGAACATTCGTATGTTATTGGGCTTTTTAAAGCGATCTGGAGTTCAACGGAAGAAACTAGAACTAGGTGACACGCTGATAAGGCATATGCATCAGCTTATCTGCTCAATCTGACTAGAAGAACGCATACCCGATGATTGGAACCTCAGTATTCTATGTCCCGTACACAAGAAAAGAGACAATACGGAATGTGCCAACTACAGAGGAATAAGTCTCCTCCCCATCGCATACAAGATACTCTCGAGCGTACTGTGTGAAAAATTTAAACCAAAAGTTAATGAATTGGTAAATCCACCATAAACCAGATATTCACACTGTGTCAAATCCTGGAAAAGACCCGAAAAGGACAAATCAACACCTACCATCTCTTTGTTGACTACAAAGCCGCCTTTGATACTCCTTTACGTTCAAAGGTACTATGCCGACGACATCGATATCATAGGTCGGTCACCGGAAGTAGTAACTGCAGTCTTTGAAAGAATCGAAAGAGAGTCAGTGGAAATGGGTCTGGCAGCTTTGAGATAGTCAGACAACTTTGAGATAGTCAGTAACTTTTTCCACCTCGGCACCGCCGTAACCGAAACGAATGACACCAGTTTTGAGATTAAGGGAAGAATAATACTGGCAAACAGATGCTACTTTGGACTAAGTAAGCCGTTTAGTAACAGGGCCACCTCTCGACAGACGAAGATTACAATACACAAGACACTGGTACTACCCGTGTTGTTATATGGTTCTGAAGCATGGGTACTGGTGAAAGCAGATGAGGCAGTGATTGGAGTATTAGAGAGAAAGATTCTTCGTAAAATATATGGACCAGTTTGCGAAAATGGAGAATATAGGCAACGTATGAACTACGATCTGTATGACGACTATAGCATAGTTAAACGCATCAAAATGGATGAAGAAGCTCCAGCAAAGAAGTCTTTTGAAGGCATACACGATGGTACAGATAAACCGGGAAGACCAAAAGCCCGATGGAAAGATCAAGTTATGGGAGACACCTCGAAACTTGGTGTTACAGATTTTAGAATGAGCGCTGAAGATCGAGTCCGACTGCCACTTAAACCTAACTTAACTTTACTCCTCGAATGTTAGCGTGCTTGCGTCAGACTGGGCTAGATCGACATAAAATGTCATGACGATACTTTATGGAGTCTCAAACGAATATTTCGAGGTGTTACAAACGGAATAACGAAATTATTATACTCCCATCCTACGGTGGAGGGAATAAAAAGTGAGTAAAGCAACGAGCTAACTTTTAATTACATTTATTGGATTAATAAAAAATAGGGGAAGCACATCTTTGAAATAATGTCACATATAGCCATGTAGTTTATATATGTATATCTTTATTTGCATTGCAAAAGTTGAGAAATCGTGTCAAAGCACACGTACAAATGGTCTCCGTGCTAAATGATAACAATGTCCTATGGGGAAAGGTTGACACCGCCTGCCAATAATTATCTGGTTCTTGGGATACCAAATTATATTGTGATACCATGACATGTTTTTGCTTATCTTCTAAATTCCATATCAATTGGCAATTGAAGAAGTGAACTCCGAATCTCAGAGAGCCCAAGTCGTATTATAAAGCTAATATCGGAATTGCTTACTGTTGGCAGTAATATTACTACTTAGCAATAAAACACTATGTTGAATTATTTTATTGTGGAAAAGGCTATGCCGAATCCAGGAACATCAGAATCAATCAAACAGGATCAAAAGGCAAGAGCAACGATTGCAATGTGTGTGGAAAATTCGCAAATTAATCTTAGCAGAATGACAAGTTCGTCGAAATCAATGTGGAATACGCTTCAAAAGACGTATGAAAGGAAGACTATGACTTCAAAGCTACATTTGCTGAGAAAATTGTATGACAAAAGAATGCTGGATGGTGAAAATATGCAAGACCCCATAAATAGTTTGAATATTTTACGAGATCAATTGCTGGATATGGGTGAGGAGATTAAAGAAAACTCATTGGTGGTAATATTTTAAATAGCCTACCAAAATCGTTTATAGCCCCTGTGACATCTATCGAAGGATAGACAGCCTGAGGATTCAAAAACGATAGAATATATTCAAGAAAAGCTTTTGTATGAATCGGAGCATAGATGTGAAAATGGAAATTCCAACAACTCCGAAGGAAATGAGGCTCACAAATCTCAACAAACATTCCTAAAAGTGTTGACAGAACTCCGTATGAAGAACAGTATACGGATCAAGAGCGTTTGTGCAAGTACCGAAATGTAAACGAAAAAAGCTGAATAATGTCGCAATGGAAGAAATATTTGTTGGTTATTGTGAAAATACCAAAGGATGCAAAATTTTGAAAAAGACGGATCTAATGAAATAATTATCAGCTAAGGCGTACGATTCGATGAAAATTTATTAAACCAAGTTTAGAAAGTACCTTGTAAAGAAAGTTTTAGACCACTAGAAATTCAAAGAATGAATCAAATTACCTATATGGACGAGTACTTGAATTTCGAATCAGCTGAAGAGGATGTTGAAGATCTAGAACATCTTGAAATAAACAGCAAGTAAAAAGGCGTTAAGTTTGAACTTTGGATAACAACCACCTTAGGTATACATGTAAATCACCTCTCGTCATAATCCGGTGAAAATGCTTAAATTATGCCCCCATAACAGATTTATAGAAATGTGGTCCGATTTGGACCAAATTCTAAATGGATAATGAGTGGTCTAATAAGTACAAGTCATTGTTCAATTTTGCAGACACGGATGTCGAAAAGTCTAACATAAGTCACTGTGCCAAATTTGAGCGAAATCGGATTATGAATGTGCCTTTTACGGGACCTATATGGCAGAGAGATCGGTCTATAGGGCAGCTATATCCAAATCCGAAACGATTTTGGCCAAATTGAAGAAGAATGTCGAAGGCCCCAACATATCTCACTGTCCCAAAATTCGGCGAAATCAGACAATAAATGCGCCTTTTACGGGGGCAAAACTTAAATCGAGGGATCGGTCTATATGACAGCTATATCCAAATCTGTACTGATCTGGGCCAAATTGCAGAAAATTTTTGAAGAGCCTAACGCAACTCACTGTCCCAAATTTCGGCGAAATCGGACAATAAAGGCGCCTTTTATGAGCCCAAAACCTTAAATCGAGATATCGGTCAATATGGCAGCAATATCGAAATCTTGGCCGATCTAGGCCAAAGTGACGAAGGATGTTGAAAGGCCTAACACAACTCACTGTCCTAAATTTTGGCAAAATCGGACAATAAATGCGCCTTTTATGGGCCCAAGAACTCAAATCGAGAGATAGGTCTATATGGCAGATATATCCAAATCTGGACCGATCTACGCCATATCACAAAAAGATGTCGAGGGACCTGTCTGTCTCAAATTTCGGCGAAATCATACCAAATTCGGCCCAAAATCTTAAATCGGCGGATCCGTCTATATGGCAGCTATATCCAAATGTGGACCGATCTAGACCAAATTGAAGAAAAGGATGTCGGAGGGCCTAACACAATTCACTGTCCCAAGTTTCAGCAAAGTCGGATAATAAATGCGGCTTTTATGGGCCTAAAACCCTAAATCGGCTGATTGGTCTATATGGAGACTATATCAAGATATAGTCCGATATAGACCATCCTTGAACTTAATCTGCTTATGGACAAAAAAAGAATTTGTCCAAAGTTTCAGCTCAATATCTTAATTTTTTAAAGACCGTAGTGTGCTTTCAACAGACAGACGGAAGAAGAACAGACAGCTATTAAAGATGAAACAACTGACGAAAGTTAGATAAACATATCTTTCATCTCCAATCCCGATGTTCGAAGATAATACAAGCTGCATTAAAATTATTCAAAGTTAAGTTCAAGAACCAAATATTAAATTAATTATTAGAATCATATATTGTCCCACCAATGAGCAATTATCTGATTTCTTGACTTATTATAAATTTTTTCCAGTCAGCGATTTTTGAGAGCAGAGTCTCAATGAGGAGTCAGGTGCCACTGGCTTTAATTGAATACTAAGTGCCAATGATACTCGAGATGACAAGGCCAACATCAGCGTCTGTTCCAAGGTTAGGGGCGGCTGGAGTCGAGCGTCAGACCTTGGAGCAAGCGGCTTGCCACAACGAGGGATACATGTTCAATCCCACAAAACCCATGTGGTTAGGGCGCTGAGCCAGAGGCTAGCTACAGTCCGCATAAAACCCAAATTCTTCACTTGTGCCCATGCCCCGACGGAAGACAAGGACGGGAAGACCAAGGATATTTTCTACGAGCGAAAAGAGAGAGAATATGACCGCTGCCCCGACCATGATATTAAAATCGTTCAGGGAGATTTTAATGCGAAAATAGGGAAGGAAGACATCTTTGGTCCAACAGTCGGAAACTTAAGCCTCAACGAGATAATGCCCAGTAATGGGTTGAGGCTGGTAGATTTCGCCTCGGCAAAAAACATGGTATTTAGAAGCACCAGATTTCAACATAAAAATATTCACAAAGCAACATGGCTGTCACCCGATCAAAACACGAGGAACCAAATTGATCACGTTGTGAAAGATGGAAGGCATTAATTTAGCGTGTTAGATGTACGATCGGTCCGTGGAGCGAATATAGATTCGGATCATTACCTTTTTGCAGCAAAAATTCGTACCCTTCGAACATGGCGAGGAAAGTACGATCTGACACTGCACGGAAGCTGGACATTAAAAAGCTGCAAACACAACAGATGGCAACGGCATACTCCACTCGACTGATCCAACTGCTTGATGAAAGCACGTGAGTGTGCAAATTGAGATGTACAGGAGTCAGAATGAAGTCCGGAAATTCTACCAAAGAATTAAACATCAAACGTGCACATCCTCCTGCAGAGACAAAGAAGGAACTCTGGTAACTGACACAGATAGCATGCTGAGGATATGGAAAGAACATTTTACCCAACTGTTAGTGTCCGACGTTGTCGGCGAAAAGGATACCACAGAACGAATCAATGATGATGGTATAGAATGTTTACCTCCTAGTCAGAATGAGGTCCAAGTAGCAGTGACCCTGCTAAAGAACAACAAGGCAGCAGGAGCCGACGGGTTACCCGCTGAACTATTTAAGACCGGAGGCGACACGCTGATAAGGCGTATGCATCAGCTTATCTGCGCAATCTGGCTAGAAGAACGCATACCCGATGATTGGAACCTCAGCATACTATGTCCCGTACACAAGAAAGGAGACAAGACGGAATGTGCCAACTACAGCGGAATAAGTCTCCTCCCCATCGCATACATAGGTCTGTCACCGGAAATAGGAACTGCTGCCTTTGAAAGAATCGAAAGAGAGTCTGTGAAAATGGGTCTGGCAGTAAATGGAGATAAGACGAAATGGATGGTTTCAACTCCCAAAAAGCCTTGCACAACCGAGCAGATAAAGAAAATCGAGAAAGTTGGGAACCACAACCTTAAGACAGTCAGTAACTTTATCTACCTCGGCACGGCTGTAACCGAAACGAATGACACCAGATTAAGCGAAGAATAATACTGGCAAACAGATGCTACTTTGAACTAAGCAAGCAGTTTAGAAACAAGGCCACCTCTCGACGGACGAAGATTACAATATACAAGACACTGATACTACCCGTATTGTTATATGGTTCTGAGGCATGGGTACTTGTGAAAGCAGATGAGGCAGTGCTTGGAGTATTTGAGAGAAAGATTCTTCGTAAAATATATGGACCAGTAAGCGATAATGGAGAATATAGGCGACGTATGAACCACGATCTGTATGAGCGTCGTATGACGTCGATAGCATGGTTACACGCATCAAAATACAACGGCTGCGTTGGCTAGGTCATGTTGTCAGAATGAATGAAGGAGCTCCAGCAAAGAAGTCTTATGAAAGCAAACACGGTGGTACACGCCCGATGGAAAGATCAAGTTTCTTTCGATATACTTTGGTGCTTGGAGGGCTTTTTGGGAGATAAATCTCCTGAGAGGTGTTTGAAAACTTTGTTATCATGTTTCTATTCGACTTCCAACTACTTTTAATTTGTGTCCCATATACTACCGGTCGGTCTCCATATCCGTTTGGGGGGGATTTTTTTGAAGTGGTTTATGGGTTGGAGCTGTCCTCTGAGACGTGGTGCCATATTTTTATATCAATTACGTATTCTACTCCCAATAACCTTTCATTTGAGCCCCACATAGCCCCAATCATTTAACATGTCCGTTTGGGTTGATTTTTGGTTTTTTTTTTGGGGCGGGACGACCTCTGGGACCTGACCCCATATTTTAATACATGTTTCGTATTCTATTCCAAAGTACCTTTCGTTCAGGTGCCATATTGTCCCTATCGGTCTACTTCTAACTTTGAGGGGTACTTTTGGGAAAAGGAGGAGAGTCCGCCCCTCTTCCGATATCAAAAATGTTTATTACTTCGCCGTTTTCGAGTCTTTTCGAAACAAACAAACACACTTTTTAAGTTTTTTGCCTGTTGGGGCGTAGATCACATAACACACTTTGGATTTTTTCGTTCATTCCCTGGCCACTCACACCCGCCCTGTCGACCGAGGGGCCATCTCCCATTACGTAGGGATGCGTAAAGCACATAGTCCGAACTATGGAGGATTAGTGATATACTGGCTACAGAAATTTCACAATTAGGTCTCACTGAAGGTAGTCTAAGAGGTATGTAATACCGAGTATTTCGGAGAGGAATATTAAAATTTAATTTGCCAGTTACGAATTGGGAATCAATTTGACCACGCAATAATTTTACAATAAATATAATCACCCATAGCAATGGACGAGGATTTTATGGATTTTCATATGACAGATATTCTATCCAACACAACAGAAAATTTTACTTTCAGTAAATTTAATTTTCTCTCCTCCAGAGGAAACACTTTTGCATTAGCCACATCGTCTGTGCCCGAAGTGACTCATTCCTACCTATGTGGGTGATAGCTCTTCAGACATGTATTCAGCAACAGCAGTTGGGGCATCTTCTGAATCCCAAACCCTACCGCTTTCATATACAACCAGCTTGACCTTGTTGAATCCGTAGGATATAACTTCATTGAAACAATTATGGTATTCGAGGCAGTCGGGATTAAGTGTTATTACTGAATGTCTCCGATTCCCATTAGCTTCATCCAATCTACCAGGCGGTAGATCAAAGGCGGAGCTTACGTTTTGAGGAAGCTTTTGATACCCTTTTAGAGCAATAGATACAACTGCAAAGTATTTTGAACGAAGTCAATGGGAAATAATAAAAAATTATAAAATTGTAAAACACGTAAGAGAGTGTTAACTTTGGCCGGGCCGAATCTTATATACCCTCCGCTATGGATTCGATTTGTCAAGTTCCTTAGATGATTCATTCTAATGCAAATTAGTTGGTTTATATTCAGGTTATATCAAATTATACACCGATCTAACCTAGGACCATAATCGCCATTGATGTTGGTATTCATAAAAACATTGCGTAAAAAATGTCTGCCTAATCGGGCAAGAACTGTACAGTCAAGGAACTTAAGAAATCCTATCCGAAGAAAAGAAAGAAAGTTAGCCAATCTGGTCCATTGTGATATCTCAGTGAGAAAAGAAGTATAGGTGAAAGGTAAAGAAAAAGTATGAGTCCCTAGATTAGACCTAGAGACAAAATAGGGAGAGGAAACAAATAAGAGCGTGCTAAGTTCGGTCAGGCCGAATATTATATACCCTCCACCATGGATAGCATTTGTCGAGTTCTTTGCGCGATATCTCTTTTTAGGCAAACAAAGTATAATGGATAAGAATGCTTATGCTATTGGAGCTATATCAAGTTATAGTCCGAGTCGGACCATAAATGAATTCAAGTTGAAGACCATAGTAGAAGTCATTGTGTAATATTTCAGTCCATTCGGATAAGAATTGAACCTTGTAGGGGCTCGAGAAGCATAATCGGGAGATCGGTTCATATGGGAGGTGTATCAGGCTATAGATCGATTCAGACCATATTGGACACTTATGTTGAAAGTCATGGGAGAAGCGTTTGTGCAAAATTTCAGCCAAATCGGATGAGAATTGCGCCCTCTGGAGGCCTAGGAAGTCAAGATCCCAGATCGGTTTATATGGCAACTATATCAGGTTATGGACCTATTTGAACCATACTCATCACAGTTGTTTGAAGTCATTACAAAACACTTCATGCAAAATAACAGCCAAATCGGATAAGAATTGCGCCCTCTAGAGGCTCAAGAATTCAAGATCCCAGATCGGTTTATTTAACGGCTATAACAAAACATGGACCGATATGGTCCATTTATAATCGCAATTGACCTACACTGATAATATGTATTTGCGCAAAATTTCAAGCTCATAGCTTTACTCCTTCGAAAGTTAGCGTGCTTTCGATACACGGACCGACAGACATGGCTAGATCGACTTAAAATGACATGACGATCTAGAATATATATACATATACTTTATGGGGTCTTAGACAAATATTTTGAGGTGTTACAAACGGAATGACGAGATAAGTACTCCCCCATCCTATGGTGGAGGGTATACAAATATGAGAATGGGACAAGCGCCTACTTGACATGCCAACTTTAGCGTCAACTTTGTGTGTGCCAACCAGTGGTCCTGCTTGAGATACATTACAAGTTGACCCAGATTGTAGAAGACTGATCTTCCCAAAATGTAGAGCCTGTGCCCATGTAAACCCGGACATAAAAAAGCAAGTGCTCAACAGTCTCCTTGTCAAGTTAATTTCTACAATAATCATTCTGCGGAATATCCATTTTAACTCCCGTAATAGTACTCAAGGAAGCCACCGTACCGCAGAGATTAGCATGTCCGCCTATGACGCTGAACGCCTGGATTCCTGGCGAGCCATCAGAAAAAAATTTCAGCAGTGGTTATCCCCGCCTAATGCTGACAACATTTGTGAGGTACTATGCCATGTAAAACTACTCTCCAAAGAGGTGTCGGACTGCGACACACCTTTCGGACTCGGCAATAACCTGTTCCTTAGTGGAATGTTCATGGGCAAAATTAGTAATTTGCAATAGTACTCAATGATCTCTTATCAAAATCTAGTAGTCCCTTCGTCCTCTTTCGGTAGGCCAGAGTGTTCTGGCAATTCGGCACCTCTTACAGATTCCCATGTCTTCACCGACTCCGCAATGGCCATACCCTCGACAAATTACACTTATGCAAGAACGACGACCGGTTCACTGGCGGTTCACCGTGTCCATCCATCGTGTATTTAGGGACTCCAAATGTTCGCCACGCGCCTCGATCTTACTGTCCTCAAATACAAAGCATTGAGTGCCACATAAATACTGGTGAATCCTTCAAATCCTGTTGAAATCACGCTGCAGACTTTAAAAATAGAGAAGATGGGCTATATCTTATTATAGCCCTCATTTAGACCGATCCGCCGATTTAGAGTCTTAGGCTCATAAAAGCCACATTTATTATCAGATTTTTCTGAAATTTGGGACAGTTAGTTCTGCCCTTCGACATTGAACCCAGATCGGTTCAGATTTGGATATAGCTGCCATATAGACCGATCTATTAAAGGCCCATAAAAGGCGCATTTATTGTTTGTGTTAGGCCCTTCGTCAGTCCTCTTTAATTTGGCCCAGATCGGTTCAGATTTTGATATAGCTGCCATATAGACCGATCTCTCGATTAAAATCTTGGCCCCATTAAAGGCGCATTTATAATCCGATTTCGCTGAAATTTGACAAAGTGACTTATGCTGGCCTTTTCGACATCCGACATCCGTATATGGTTCAGATCGGTTTATTTTTAGAAATTGGTATTAAAAAGACCAATATTTTGTTCTATATTTTGTTCCTATACTGCTTTATATTTTGTTCCTATACTGCTACGCATAATAAATGAGAAGCGTTTCCGTTTTATAACTTCAATTTATTTATAGAGAAAATCAACGAGATTCCTGATGTGTGTTGAGCGGTGGTAATCAGCAAAAAGGCCGAGGATGCCGGTGATGCCCAGCAGGCAACCTCGGTTTCGAGTTATAACCCCATGCGGATAAAATTGGGTCCTAAGGGTTGCCACATGATTAAAATTATTTCGGGGTTTAGTACTTCATTAAGTGGTGACCATTAAGAAATGTTAGCAAATATGCAAATAATTCTATCAGAATTATAGCAACTTAAATTAAACAATATACATAATTCATAAAAATGTTTGTAAATACTTTTGTAATTTAATAATATACGATTTCAATTCTTTTGATTAAACTGCGCATACACAATGCGGACACTTATATTAATGCACCAATTGATTGCTGAAAAAAAAAACTATTGAATATTTGCTGTCCTATAGACCGTTGCAAAAACCAGCGACAACCTTATCAATATTTAATAAAGCAATAAAGCTTTTGTAAATAAAAAATGGTTAAATGAAATCAGTGCAATAAAAGCGTACACAAAATTTAGGAAATGGTCACAATATAACCATCTAATATAATATGACAATATAAAAAAAGCTAACTTCATGTGCCTGTGCGGTAGTGAAATCCACCTGCAGGAAATGGAACTCTTCTCATAAGCCAATGCTCCAAAAAAAAAAAAGACGGCTTTGCACTCCACAAGAGCGTAGTAAACAAAAAGATCCCAAACAAAGCCAAAAACCAGTAAGAAAGGGCAAAAGCCGGGCGGTGCCGACTGTATAATACCCTACACTTACACTATAAATACAATGTGGGACCTATATCCAATTCTGAACCAATTTTGATGGACCTCGGCGAGCAAATATGTTCAAACTGTAAAAACTACGTTTGACAAATGACAACATTATGTCAAATTACCCAAAATCTGACGAACATATATATGGGAGCTATATCTAAATCTGAACCGATACTGACCAAACTCTATGTATATTGTGATAGTCGTCAAGGAAAGCGTTGTGCAATATTTAGCCAAGATTGTTCAATAAATGTGCTTGCAGTGGCTCTAAGAGTGAAAATCGGGCGATATGTATATATAAGAGCTATATCTAAATCTGAACCGATTTCCATGAGAGAGTCGTTAAAAAATCCTTTCTGCCAAATTTTGAGAGAATCGGTTAACAAATAGCTATTTTATTGCATTATTACTGAAAATCGGGCGAACATATATATGGGAGCTATATCCAAAATTGAACCAATTTTTGCAAATTTCAATAGGCTTTGTCTCGAGGCCGAAAAACATACCTGTACCAAATTTGAAGACGATCTGATGAATACTGCGACCTGTACTTAGTACACAAATTAACATGGACAGACGGACGAACAAACGGACATAGCTTAATCGAATCAGAAAGTGATTCTGAGTCGATCGGTATACATGTCAATGGGTCTATCTCTCTTCCTTTGGGACGTTACAAACAATTTCATTAAGTTGTAATACCCTGTACCACAGTAGTGGTTTAGGGTGTAAAAATATAAATAACAAGTTCGGCCGGACCGAATCTTATATACCCTCCAACATGGATCGCATTTATCGAGTTCTATGCGCGGTATCTCTTTTTAGCAAAACAAAGAATATTGAATATGAGCTGTTATGCTATTGGCTCTATATCAAGTTACGGTCCGATTCGGACCATAAATGAATGCCGAACATTGTAGATGTCATTGTGTAATATTTCAGTTCATTCGGATAAGAATAGCGCCTTGTAGGGGCTCAAGAAGCAAAATCGGGAGAACTGTTTATATGGGAGCTGCATCAAGCTATTGATCGATTCAGACCATTTTGAACACGTATGTTGAAGGTCATGATTTCTGTCAAATCGGATGAGAACTGCGCCCTCTAGAAGCTCAAGAAATTAAGATCCCAGATCGGTTTATATGGCAGCTATACCAGGTTATATACCGATTTGTATCATACGGACGAGAATTGCGCCCTCTGGAGGCTTAAGAAGTCAAGATCCAAGATCGGTTTATATGGCAGCTATATCAGGTTATCAACCGATGTAAACCATAATTAGCGCTATTATTGGAAAAGATACCAAAACACCACGTGCAAAATTTCAATCAAATCGCATGAGAACTGCGCCCTCTAGAGGCTCAAGAAGTCAAGACCCAAGATCGGTTTATATGGCAGCAATATCAAAACATGGACCGATATGGCCCATTTATAATCCAAACCTACACTAATAAACCTACCTACACTACACTAATAAAAAGTATTGGTGCAAAATTTCAATCGGCTAGCTTTACTCCTTCGAAAGTTAGCGTGCTTTCGACAGACAGACGGACGGACGAACGAACATGGCTAGATCGACTTAAAATGTCATGAAGATAAAGAATATATATACTTTATGGGGTCTTAGACGAATATTTCGAGGAGTTACAAAAAGAATGACAAAATTAGTATACCCCCATACGGTAAACATCAACACCTAGAATAATCTGATTTATAAAAGTTTTTGTCGACCAAAATCATGTTGGAAAAGTTTTGTTTGACAGAAATTGAATTGTTTGGGGTGAGGATGAAGATTCTGTTGTTGACTTTTAGGATGGCATCCAAGTAATATTTGCATCGTGAGTATGAGGCCATATAGTTTCTCCCTCTAGTGTCAACGTTATCAGCCCAAATTTGTCGATTATTTTAGAAGAGATGCAACTGGATCTGGATCCAGAGTCCATAAGACATCGAAATGTCTCAAATCGATTTTTGGATTGAGTTATATGAATGGAATATATTGTAGTGCACCATATCCGCATGATTTGTTTGGCCATAGAATCATAGACTCTGTCCAGGCTTTAAGTTAGTATGAACTTTCAGATGTGGCTTTTAGCCTTCGTGGAGTTATGTTTTAGAGAAGATTAGACAGTTGTTTCTCAAAAATTATTTAGTTGAATATGTAGTTTGTATTTTTTTTTTGTCACTACTAATTTGTGACTTTTTCCTAAATTATGTGTAGGATTTTATTGTACTGATTTCATTTAACCATTTTTTATTTACTAAAGGCTTTATTGATTTATTAATTATTGATAAGGTTGTCGGTGGTTTTTGCAACGGTCTATAGGACAGCAAATATTTAATAGCTTTTTTCAGCAATCGGTAAGTGTGTTAATAAGAGTGTTCGCATACACAATGTTTAACGCAGTTTAATCAAATTAATTGAAATCGAATATTATTTATGAATTTACAAATATTTTAATGAATTATGGATATTGTTAAATTTAAATTGCTATAATTCTCATAGAATTATTGGCATATTTGCTAACATTTCTTAATGGGTCACCTAATGAAGTACTAAACCCCGAAATAATTTTAATCATGTGGCAACCCTTAGGACCTAGTTTTATCCGCATGTGGTTATAACTCGAAGCCGAGGTTGCCTGCTGGGCATCACCGGCATCCTCGGCCTTCTTGCTGATTACCACCGCTCACCACACATCAGAAATCTCGCTGATTTTCTCTTTTAATAAGTTTAAGTAATAAAATGGAAACGTTTGTTGTTCTCATTCACTATGCGTAGCAGTATAGGAGCAAATTTTAGAAATACAAATTTTGCCCATGAACATTCCACTAAGGAAAAGGACCAAACTTCTCACATACCAATGAGTGCAGTCCGATTCAAGTTTAAGCCCAATGATTGGGGGCCTCCTCCGAGCCCGAACGGCTTGCCGCAGTGCGACACCTCTTTGGAGAGAAGTTTTACATGGCATAGTACCTCACAAATGTTGCCAGCATTAGGAGGGGAAAACCACCGCTGAAAACTTTTTCTATTGGTCTCGCCAGGATTCGAACCCATGCTTTCAGCGTCATAGGCAGACATGCTAACCTCTGCGCGACGGTAGCCTCTAGGAGCAAATATAAGATCCGATTAAAAATAAAGTAAGTAACCCCTTTTTTGCTTGTGAGCCTAAGTTCACCTCATTAGCTCGAGTTTTCTATTTAATTCGCATTCTACCAACTGGAAACTAAGTTCCGTCACCAAAGCTCTTTTCACTTAGAACCTGAGTTCAATTTAATGTTTTTGGGTATTGAAATGCTACAACATTCTACATGGTCCTTCGGGCCGGATATGAATCAGCGACCAATGAAATTTTGTGATATGATATATAAGCTAATTATGTTGACACAACAAACGTACCACTCTAATGAGTACGGCTTATTGAAAGCGTCCCACCTAGTTCCCAAAAAGGAGCCCACTCTATTATTTGAACCCTTTTATCGACGATGTTTGGATGATACGCGCTAACTACCGAATTACAAGTGGAAATCTTAGATGCAGTGAGCGTCATTCTATAATCTTATCAGTTCAAGCAGCTTATACGAAACTTCTAAATGAATTCACTCACTCTCTGCATGTGGAGAAAAATTTGTTTATGCGTACTTTGCAAAAAGAGTACTACATTTCGCAACCTATATTGCAACTTAGATCGGTTATAAATAATGTATTCCTCAATACAAGACTTGCACAATCTATAATCAAAAAAATTCAATCACAAATAATGACAGCTCTGCCTTTAGAGAGAAGTTCGTGCTCTCTTCCGTTTTCTGTTACTGGTTACTTGATATTGCCGGTCCTTTTCAATTAAAGAGCTCTTCCCTTCGGAATGCTGTGTACCAAAAAGATTATGTGTGTTTGTTCGTGCACAGATAAAAATAATTTTGAAAAACAACAACTGTGGTCGAAAAAAACAACCACAAAAGTTGTTAATTTTCCTGCAACAATTTATTTGGAAGTTTTGGCGAATATCTTTATTCGTCCGACCGCTATCGTGATTTCCACCATCCTATGGTATACATGTATATGTACTTTCTTTAAATGTTAAATATATTACAAACAGGTAAAAGCGTGCTAAGTTCGGCCGAATCTTATATACCCTCCACCATAGATCGCATTTGTCGAGTTCTTTTCCCGATATCTCATTTTAGTAAAACAAAGGATAAAAGAAAAGAATTGCTATAATATTGAAGCTATGTCAAGTTATAGTCCGGTCTAATCTGAATGTTGGAGACCATAGTAAAGTCATTGTGTAAAATTTCAGCCCATTCGAGTAAGTATTGTGCCCTTTAGGGTCTCAAGAAATTGTTTAGAGAGATCGGTTTATATGGGAGCTATATCAGGTTATGGACCGATTCGGACCATATTTGACAAGTATTTTGAAGGTCATGGGAAAGGCCGTTGTACTAAATTTCGGCCAAATCGGATAATAATTACGCCTTCTGGAGGCTCAAGACATCAAGATCCCAGGTCGGTTTAAATGGCAGCTATATGAGGTTATGAACCGATTTGAAATATATTTGGCGTAGTCATTGGAAGTCATTATAAAACACCTCTTGCTAAATTTCAGCCGAATCGGATAAGAATTGTGCCCACTAGTGGCCCTCTAGAAGTCAAGACCCGAGATCGGTTTAAATGGCAGTTATATCAGGTTATGGACCGATTTGAAATATATTTGGCATAGTCATTGGAAGTCATTATGAAACACCTCGTGCCAAATTTCAGCCGAATCGGATAAGAATTGTGCTCTCTAGTGGCTAAAGAAGTCAAGACCCGAGATCGGTTTATATGGCAGCTATATCAGGTTATGGACTGATTTCAACCATACTTCCCACAGTTGTTGGATGTTATAATAAAACACATCATGCTAAATTTCAGCCAAATCGGATAAGAACTGCGCCCTCTAGTGGCTCAAGAAGTCAAGGCCCGAGATCAGTATATATGTCAGCTATATCTGGTTATAGACCGATTTCAACCAAACTCAGTGCACTTATTGGAAGCCATAATAAAATACCTCACGCAAAATTTCAGCCAAATCTGATAGTAACTGCGCCCTCTAGTGGCTCAAGAGTTAAGGCCCGAGATCGGTTTATATGGCAGCTATATCAGGTTATGGGCTGATTTCAACCATACTCAGCACAGTTGTTGGAAGTCACAATAAAACTCCTCATGCATAATTTCAGCCAAATCGGATAAGAATTGTTCCCTCTAGTGGCTCCAGAAGTCAAGACCCGAGATCGGTTTATATGGCAGCTATACCAAAACATGGACCGATTTGGCCCATTTACAATCCCAACTGACCTACACAAATAAGAAGTATTTGTGCAAAATTTCAAGCGGCTAGCTTTACTGCTGCGAAAGTTAGCGTGCTTTCGACAGACAGACGGACGGACGGACTGACATGGCTAGATCGACTCAGAGCGTCTAGACGATCAAGAATATATATACTTTATGGGGTCTTAGTCGAATATTTCGGGAAGTTAAAAACAGAATGACGAAATTAGTATACCCCCATCCTATGGTGGAGGGTATAAAAATATGGCCAATAGTAAACTATTCAGTGTGAACTTAGGGCATCAACAAAGCTCTCTCAATCGAGCCCTATCGTTGGCCAAAGCCTTGTCTTGATTCCATGATATATGGGCGGATTCCAACTCTCTTTTCGTACAGCGGATCCATGTGTTTTTCGGGTGTCCCCTCCCTCGCTGTCGTTGCGGGTTCCAGTCTAGGACATTTTTCGCTATATTATCCCACGGTCGGCGTATTATATAACCCAACCAAGTCCAGTTTCTCTTCCGGATTTCTACCTCGACAGGGGAAGTGTCTATTCTTATTTGCAATTCCTCATTGAAATTCGCTTTGGCCAGAAAATTCGAAGTATTTATAGTTGGCAGCGTTTTATGAAAACTTTGACTTCACGGGTAGTTGCTTGTGTCAAGCTCCAAGTTGTACAACCATATAATAAAAAATAGATTTCTTACTATTGTTGAAGATCCTGAATTTTGTATTATGTGAGATGTCGCTGCATCTTTGTTGAGTTTAAGGAAGGCGCTTCTAGCCTTGTTGACACGTATGTCTGCTTCCGATCCTCTGTCCTTTGTTATTTTGCTGCCAAGATAGCAAAAGTTGTCAACGTCTTCAATGCCATAGTCGTTTATAGTGAGCGGTGTCAGATTTGATATTCCCATCCTCTTCAATTTGGTCTTTGCTATGTTTATCCCCAGGCCTACTTTGGCAGCATTTTCATTCAAGCGTTCCAGTTTCGCTTTTATGTGCTCGAAGCAATGAGCAAAGAGGCAATAAAAATAAAAATATTTACTTCAACGACTAAATTTTATGTTCTTCAAATTAATGGGTCGATTATGGATAGCAACCAACGTTCAGTTGAGTGTATGTCTGACAATGCAACCAAAATAAAAATTTATATTATGTATGGCAACTTTTATTAATTGATGCCGGTAATATTGTTTTGGCAGTCCTTCAGCAAAACAAAATGTGTAAACAAATAATTAAACAATCACAAAAAATTCTAGAAGCTGTTAAATACCATGAATCAACACTTTATATTTAACTAGCTGACCCGGGCCCGGTCCGCTGCGCCTTCTTTTACTTTATATGGAACAAAAGTTTCCTTGGAATATTTATTTTGGGCAATTAAAGATCTTTCAGTGAAATACCATGCTAACTTGACTAATCCCACATGAACTTTATTGGTCTACGAATTTAAGTTTGGATGTAAGGTGTACTCCATTCTTAAAATACTTCATTTCAACCCGGAATTCTCATGATGTCTGATTTAGTGGTGATTTCGGGGGAGAGGTGACTCCCAGATACTTGGCCCTGAAAAATATCAGCATCGTGCTCTTCTCTCAAATACCATTTATTTAAACCCCATATTGCTATTGGCTTAAGAGGAGTTTACAGGATGAGGCGTCCCCCACACACATGGCCCCAAAATAGGTTATCAAATTCGTTTTGTAATCTCAAATGCCTTTCATTTGAGTCACATATTGGCATGATCGAAAAATTTTTTTCCTTTGGGGGTGTTTTGGCAAAGGGGTGATGCCCTAAATACATGGTCCTTTATTTGGATATCAAACTCGTATACTACTCCCAAATAACTTTACTACACTAAAAAATTGCTGTTTGTGGGGTATTTTGGGAAAGGGGTAGACCCCAGAAAATTGGTCCCGAAAATGGGTATCATTTCTTGCTCTACCACCCAATACCTTTCATTTTATCTCCACATTGACAAGGTCGGTAAATATGCCCGATTTAGGGGTGTTTTGGGGATTGTGGTGGTCCCCCAAACACTAAGCCCGGAAAATATATCAGCAACGTGCTCTATTCTCATATATCTATATATCATTTATTTGAACCCCATATTGCCCTTAGCCTCAAAATTGGACATCAAAATCGTTTTCTAATCTCATTTAAACACCTTATTTCAAAAGTCAGCAAATATGTCCGGTTTGGGGTATTGGCCCTAAAAACTATAAATATTTAGTTCCACTCTCTTTAAGACCCAAATTGCCTTGGTGAGCAAATACGTCCTATTTGGGGGTTGTTATGGTGGTGGGACGTCCGCTAGACAGTTGGCCCCTAATGTTAATATCAAATACGTGGTCTACTCCCACATAACTTTAATTTGAGCCCCATATTTCCATAGTCGGCAGACATGGCCACCTTGGAGGGTGTTTTGGGGGATGGGCGGGCACTCAGTGACTTGGCTTTGAAAATATATATCGGATTCGTGTTCCACTTTAAAAACACTCTTATTTGAGCCTCATATTGCAGTAATCAGAAAATACTTACTATTTGGGTGGTGTTGTGGGGGTGGGTGGCCCCATAGACACTTTTCCCGAATATTGATATCAAATTCGTGCTTTACTCCTAAAGACCTTTCATATGAGCCCCATATTGCTGTGGTCGTAAATTTGTCCCCTTTGGGGGATGTTTTTGGTGAGAGGCGGCCCCCCCAAACACTTGGTCCAATATTTTGATATCAGATTATAATTCTACATTCAAATACCTTTCATTTGAGTCCCATATGGTCAGTAAATATGTCCGATTTTGGGGTGTTTTGGGGCTTGGGGTGGTCCCCCTAGCACTTGGTCCGACTATTGGATATCAGATACGTTTTCTTATCCTAAATACCTTTCATTTGAGCCCCATATTGTCGGGATTGGTCTTAATATATGTTTGGTAGGTTTTAGGGTGGGGCAGCCCCCCAAGGTACCCTATCCAAAATTTGGATATAAAATTTTTATTTTTAGTGTACTATATGAGAGCACACAAAATTTCGCTTAAATCTTACGACCCAGCTCCGAGATCGGAGGGTCCGTCGCATAAAAAGTCTTGGACTGGTGAAAAAGCTTGATATTTGGGTACCACATGTATTGAAAGAAATTCATTTAACAAACCGAATCAACGCTTGTGATATGCACCTTAAACGCAATGAATTCGATCCGTTTTTAAAACGAATTATAACTGGAGATGAAAAATGGATTGTTTACAACAACGTTAGTCGAAAACGATCATGGTCCAAGCATGGTGAACCAGCTCAAACCACTTCAAAGGCTGATATCCACCAAAAGAAGGTTATGCTGTCTGTTCGGTGGGATTGGAAGGGTGGGTATATTTTGAGCTGCTTCCAAGGAACCAAACGATTAATTCGGATGTTTACTGTCAACAATTGGACAAATTGAATACAGCTATCAAGGAGAAGCGACCAGAATGGGTCAATCGTAAAGGTGTCATATTCCACCAGGACAACGCTAGACCGCACACATCTTTGGTCACTCGCCAAAAACTGAGTGAGCTTGGCTGGGAACTTTTGATGCATTCACCATATAGCCCTGACCTTGCACCATCAGACTACCATTTATTTCGATCTTTGCAGAACTCCTTAAATGGTAAAACTTTCGGCAATGATGAGGCTATAAAATCGCACTTGGTTCAGTTTTTTGCAGATAAAGGCCAGAAGTTCTATAAGCGTGAAATACTAAATTTGCCAGGAAGATGGCAAAAGGTTATCGAACAAAATGGCAATTATATATTTGATTAAAGTTCATTCTAAGTTTTATTAAAAATGCATTTACTTTCTTTTAAAAAATCCGCAATTACTTTTTAGGCAACCCAATATATATATTCTTGATCGTCGTGACATTTTATGTCGACCTAGCCATGTCCGTCCGTCTGTCCGTCCGTCTGTCTGTCGAAAGCTCGCTAACTTTTGAAGGAGTAAAGCTAGCCGCTTGAAATTTTGCACAAATACTTCTTATTAGTGTAGGTCGGTTGGGATTGTAAATGGTTCTTATCGGTCCATGTTTTAATATAGCTGACATATAAACCGATCTTGGGTCTTGACTTCTTGAGTCTCTAGAGGGCGCAATTCTGGTCCGCTAAGTTTGGCTTAAATCGGCCCAAGTTTTGATATAGCTGCCATATAAACCGATCTTGGGTCTTGACTTCTTGAGCCGCTAGAGAGCGCAATTCTTATCCGATTGAATTTTGCACTACGTGTTTTGTTATGAAATCCAACAACTGTGCCAAGTATTTGACTGCAATTTTGCATGACATATTTTATTCTTACTTTCAACAATTGTGTCAAATAATGTTCAAATCGGTTCAGAACCTGATATAGCTGCCATATAAACCGATCTGAGATCTTGACTTCTTGAGCCTATAGAGGTCGCAATTATTATCCGATTTGCCTGAAATTTTGTGCGACGGATCCTCTCATGATCATCAACATACGTGTTTATTATGGTCTGAATCGGTCTATAGCCTGATACAGCTCTCATATAAATCGATCTCTCTATTTTACTTCTTGAGCCCCCAAAGGGCGCAATTCTTATTGGAATTGGCTGACATTTTACACAGGTCTCCAACATACAGCGGTCAAAAAAAGTATTCATCATTCAATGTTTTTTTTTTTAATAAGTCTACAAAAGACAATTGGAATAAAAACATATTAAACTAATGATGCAGTAGTGCTTGTGTGATATATATGTACACAATTTCATTGTTTTTAAAGAAAAAAATAGTATTTATTGGAAAAAAAAGGGCCATTTTACAGCTGAACACAAAAAATTAAACAAAAAAAGTATTCATCATTGCAAAAAAACAAAAAAAATAAATAACATAATTTAAAAAAAATAATACTTTGTTATTCGACCACCGCGTCTTATAACTTCTTTTAAACGGTTTGACATCGATTGGACTAATTTAGCGGTTATATTTTGGTCTATATTAGTCCATTCCTCCATTATCACCTGTTGCATTTGACTCTTGCTCGAAAAATTGCGCGTTCTCAATTTGCGTTCGAGATGTTCCCAAAGATGTTCAATTGGGTTCAAGTCGGGACTTTGAGGAGGAGTTTTAATGACTTTGGGGCAGTTATACAGCATCCACATCTTGGTATTTAAAGCAGAATGTTTGGGGTCATTATCTTGATAATATTGAAAGTTATTACCAAGCCCAAGTTTTACAGCACTATCTTTTAAATTCCTCTTTAAAATGTCAATGTAATACTTATGATCCATTACTCCATTAATAATTTCAAGATTTCCCGCTCCTGAAGCCGCCATACACCCCCAAACCATTAAACCACCTCCACCATGTTTTACAGTAGCAACTGTGTTTCATTCTTCAAGCTCTGTATTTGGTTTTCTGTACACTATGACCTTTCCATCGCACCCAAAAAGATTAAACTTGCTCTCGTCTGCAAAAATGAATGTTTTCCAAAATGATTCGGGCTGTTTTACATACATTTTTGCGAAGTTTAGCCTTTTCACTCGGTTTATTTTATTTATAAAGGGCTTCTTACGTGCAGTTCTTCCTCTGTAACTATGCCTTTTGAGTGTATTTCGAATTGTTTGTGTAGTAACTTCCTTCCCTAAATATTCCATAGTGTTTTTACGAAGAATGGTCGCATTTGTCTTCGGAGTTTTCTGAACTTGCCGCACTAGCCAACGCACATCTCCAACTGAAAGTGCTTTTGGTCGACCAGATCTTGGTTTATTGTCAAGAGTTTTCGTTTCTGTCCACTTTCTGATGATGGATTGTATAGTAGATCGTGGTCTATTTAATATTTCACTGATAGTTTTTTGAGTTAAACCATTCCTGTGGTGTTTTATTATCAAAACTTTTACCTCATCAGAAACCTCGTTTTGCTTACGACCCATTTTGACAAAAACTATATTTTCAATGAAATTAAATATTTGCTGTCAAGGGCAAAGCCTCCTTTACTAAATAAAACAGAAAAGGGGGATTCCCAAATAATATTTGAATTTGACTTTGATGATAGCACATCAATGATGAATACTTTTTTTGTTCTGTTTTTGGTGTTATTATATAAAATTGCATTTTTTGCGCTAATTAAATTTATTTTTTGAATTTATTTTAAAACATATTACGAAAAATAAACTATTGCATAAAACTGCATTATTTGTTTACTTTAAATTTTCTTCAATTCCCCAAAATAAGTGAATTTATTATCAATTTTGCTAATGATGAATACTTTTTTTGACCGCTGTATAATTTAATTGTGGTCCAAACCGGACCAAATCTTGACATCGTTCTAATAGCAGAGGAAATCTTTTCTTATATCCATTTTGGCCTAAGAAGAAATGCCGGGAAAAGAACTCGACAAATGCGATCCATGGTGGAGGGTATATAAAATTCAGCCCGGCCGAACTTAGCACGTTTTTACTTGTTTAATTTCTCAAATGTCTTCAGTTTTAATTTTAATTTTGAAGTTAACAGTTTGTCATTCAGATGTCATTTATTTGAAATGTATACAACAATTCAGTGGTACGAGACAACTCTGAATATAGTCAATTTTAATCAGCTGGACTAGTGATGCTACCTTGTATTTGATTCTAACATGAGCAAAGATTTAAATCTTGTTGTTTTTATACCCACCACCGAAGGATGAGGTATATTCATTTTGTCATTCCGTTTGCAACAAATCGAAATTTCCACTTCCGACCCTATAAAGTATGTATATTCTTGATCGTCGTAAAAATCTATGACGATCAAGCTATGTCCGTCCGTCTGTCCGTGTGACCGTCTATCCGTCTGACCACCTGGCCGTCTGTCTGTTGAAATCACGTTATAGTCTTTAAAAATAGAGATATTGAGCTAAAACTTTGCACAGATTCTTTTTTGCCCATAAGCAGGTAATTTTCCAAAATGGGCTATATCGGACTATATCTTGATATAGCCTCCATATAGACCGATCCGCCGATTTAAGGTCTTAAGTCCATTACAGCCACATTTGTTATACGATTTTGTTGAAATTTGGGATAGTCAGTTATGTTAGGCCACTCGACATCTTTCTTCAATTTGGCCCAGATCGGTCCAGATTTGGATGTAACTGTCATATTGACCATCTCTAGATTTAAGGTCTTGGGCCCATAAAAGGCAAATGTATTGTCCGATTTTGCCAAAATTTGGGAAAATGAGTTATGTTAGGCCTTTAGACAACCTTTTTGAATTTGGCTCAAATCGGTCTGGATTTGGATATAGCTGCCGTATAGACCGATCTGTCGATTTAAGGTCTTAAGCCTATAAAGGGCCCATTTATTGTCCGATTTCGCCGAAATTTGTGACAGTGAGTTTTGTTAGGCCCCTAAACATTTTTCTTTGATTTGGCTTGGATCAGTCCAGATTTGGATATAGCTGCCATATAGACCGATCTCTCGACTTAAGGTCTTAGGCCTATAAAAGGCGCATTTATTGTCCGATTTCGCCGAAATTTAGGACAGTGAGTTTTGTTAGGCCCCCAGACATATTTTTTTGATTTGGCCCAGATCGGTTCAGATATGGATATAGCTGCCATATATACCGATCCGCCGATTTAAGATCTTGGGCCCATAAAAGGCGAATTTATTGTCCGATAATACCAAAATATGTGATAGTGAGTTGTGTCAGGCCCTTAGATAATCTTTTTCAATTTGGCTCAAATCGGTCTAGATTTGGATATAGCTGCCGTATAGACCGATCTCTCAATTTAAGGTCTTAAGCCTATAAAAGGCGCTTTTATTGTCGGATTTCGCCAAAATTTGGGACAGTGAGTTTTGTTAGGCCCCTCGACATCTTTCTTTGATTTAAACCAGTTCGGTCCAGATTTGGATGTAGCTGTCATATAGACCGATCTCTCGATTTAAGGTTTTGGGGCCATAAAAGGCGCATTTATTGTCCGATTCCGCCAAAATTTGGGACAGTGACTTATGTTAGACTTGTCGACATCCTTGTCGTATGTGATTCAGATCGATCTATATTTCGATATAGCTACCAAAATGACCAATATTTTGTTCTACAAAATTGAACGATGACTTGTACTTATTAGACCATTCAATGTCCGTGCCGAATTTGGTCCAAATCGAACCATATTTTGATAAAGCTGCTATGGGGGCATAAATTATGCATTTTTTACCGGATTATGGCGAAAGGTGGTTTACATATATACCCGAGGTGGTGGGTATCCAAAGTTCGGCCCGGCCGAGCTTAACACCTTTTTTCTTGTTTGCTCTCACGAAATGACCTAGTCAACGTACGCCTTCATATAAGTTAGGTTTGGTTGAAAAGAGGATGCAGATATTAATCCGCCCCATGTAATTATGGACATACACACAAGCCAGTAATCAGCTTGTTGTGCGCTCTAAATACAAAACAAGTAACTTCGAAAAAGAAAATCTAAGTTAGGAATTCCGTGCTACTTCCGTGCTTCCGTATCTGTTAAACGTGAAAGCCGGGCAATGACAAAGGAAATGATCCAACATCTCATCATCTTTCCCGCACGCCCTACACATGCTATCACTTGTCACACCGATTTTGCATTAGTGAGCTCGTAGTCCTATGTGTCTCGTTATGATACCAATAGCTATACCGACCTCCTTCTTGCTTCCTTTCAGTAATAGCCTCGTCTTCTCACGATCTGGATCCCCCCCATAGGATTTTCGCCGTCCTACCGACTGTTTCGCTGATCCACAGGGTTGCATGCGTATTCGTCGCCCATGCCCTTAACTCGTACTGCGTCGAAGCGGAAGGCTTCGCCTCCATATAACTGCACATGCACTATCAATGTCTTGTAGAGCATCATTTTTGTCTTGCAAGAGGTGGCAGCTTTGTCCTTAAACTTCTTACTTAGTCCAAAGTAGTGTTTGAATAGTTTTTTGAGAAGTATTGCAGCAATTAACAACTAATGTATAAAGTATGGTACCTTCTAATCGGTAGTTAAATAGATATCTCGAAGCACTTAATTGCTACAAGCAGTAACACATGAAATCAACGATGTACTTCATTGAGTTATCTACATATTTAAATAAAGTCTGCCCAACAGTTCCAACGATGACGAAACAAAGTGAACAAGTGCCAATGCTGATTTGTTTAAGTTCTTATCACACTCTATGTTCTTGCCTTATGATATGCCACTTTTTATGTATCATTGGTTTTTCATTATGTGTGTCAATATTGTCAACTTACATACGATTGATCATTTTTGCTATCACACTAGTATATGTAATTTTTATACCCTCCACCATAGGATGGGGGTATACTAATTTCGTAATTCTGTTTGTAACACCTCGAAATATGCGGCTGAGACCCCATAAGGTATATACATTCTTGATCGTCGTGTCTTTTTTAGTCGATCTCGCCATGTCCGTCCGTCTGTCCGTCTGTCGCTAACTTTGGAAGGAGTAAAGCTAGCCGCTTGAAATTTCGCACAAAATACTTTTTATTAGTGTAGGTCGGTTGGGATTGTAAACGGGCCATGTCGGTCCATGTTTTGATATATTGTAGCTGCCATATAAACCGATCTCGGGTCTTGACTTCTTGAGCCTCTAGAGGGCTTAATTCCCATCTGATTTGGCTGAAATTTTGCATGTGGTGGTTTGTTATGACTTCCAACAGCTGTGTTTAGTATGGCGCAAATCGGTACATAAGCTGGTATAGCTGCCATATAAACCGGTCTGGGATCTTGACTTCTTGAGCCTCTAGAGGGCGCAATTCTCATCCGATTTAACTGAAATTTTGCACGACGTGTTTTGGTATCACTTCCAATAACTGTGTTATGATTCAATTCGGTTCATAATCTGGTATAGCTGTCATATAAACCGATCTTGGATCTTGACTTCTTGAGCCTATAGAGCGCGCAATTCTCATCCGATTTGGCTGAAATTTCGCATGAGGTGTTTTGTTATGACCAATAACTGTGCTAAGTATGGCGCAAATCGGTACATAACCTGATATAGCTGCCATATAAACCGATCTGGGATCTTGACTTCTTAAGCCTCTAGAGGGCGCAATTCTCGTCCAATTTGGAAGAAATTTTGTACAACGGCTTCTCTCATGACCTTCTACATACGTGTTTAATATGGTCTGAATCGATCAATAGCTTGATGCAGCTCCTATATAAACCAATCTCCCGATTTTGCTTCTTGAGCCCCTACAAGGGGCAATTCTTATCAGACTGAACTGAAATATTACACAATGACTTCTACAATGTTCAGCATTCATTTATGATCCGAATCGGACTTTAACTTGATATAGCTCCAATAGCATAACAGTTCTTATTCAATATTCTTTGTTTGTCTAAATAAGATACCGCGTATAGAACTCGACAAATGCGATCCATGGTGGAGGGTATATAAGATTTGGCCCGGCCGAACTTAGCATGCTCTTACTTGTTAATGGTCATGAGAGGATACGTCGTACAAAATTTAAGGCAAATCGGATAGTAATTGCGACCTCTAGAGATCGATTTATATGGCAGCTATATCAGGTTATTTACTGATTTTAACCATACTTAGCATAGTTGTTGGAAGTCATACTGAAAAACGTCGTGCAAAATTTCTTTCCAATCGGATAAGAATAGCGCCCTCTAGAGGCTCAAGAAATCAAGTCCCCAAATCGATTTATATGGCAGCTATATCAGGTTATTTACTGATTTGAACCATACTTAGCACAGTTGTTGGAAGTCATACTGAAAAACGTCGTGCAAAATTTCGTTCCAATCGGATATGAATTGCGCCCTCTAGAGGCTCAAGAAGTCAAGACCCAAGATCGGTTTATATGGCAGCTATATGAAAACATGGACCGACATGTCCCATTTACAATCCCAACCGACCTACACTATTTGTGCAAAATTTCAAGCGACTAGCTTTACTCCTTCGAAATTTAGGGTGCTTTCGACAGACAGACAGACGGACGGACATGACCAGATCGATATAAAATGTCACGACGATCAAGAATATATATACTTTATGGGGTCTCAGACGAATATTTCGAGTAGTTACAAACAGAATGACGAAATTACTATACCCCCATCCTATGGTGGAGGGTATAATAATAGAGCTCTTTTGAAAAGTGATTTTTCAGGTGTTAGTTTAATTTGTTAGCCGAATTGGTAGAGTGCTTGGATCAGTGCAGGGGTCGTGGGTTCGATCCCCGCCAGAAGCCTTGATCTGTCGCTACTGTGGTATCACAATGGACTTAAAATAGTCCAAGTGAGTCTGTAGAGGATTGCCACTCTTACCTAACTACCTAACCGTCATTCGTTTCACACCATGTGTGCAACTTTAACAATAGCTATAGTCATAAACCTGAACCAGTGTGATGGCAGCTTTACAAAACTTGACAGAACATAGAAAAATGCAGAGAATTGAAATCTAATCGAAACATCGATAATTCTTGATAACGATTCAAATCAATCGCAAAATTTTGTTTGTTTTTGGACCACTATTTTGTGGTCTGGAGTCGCTCATAAGCATTTAGCCGATTGAATGAAACTCGTAAAACGAGCAACGAAGCAACCATAATCTGGCCAATCGGAGAAGGGGACAACTGGCAGTACTTGTACTAGATTGTCGTAAATAAAAATTTGGCCCATATCAAGTGCATGGACGCATGTTATCGCTCATGATTAACGTACCACCAATACAAAATATTTTCCTATTGATTTTCTATTATAAACCAATAATATTTGTGGCTCTATATGATGGCAATATATGAGCTTACCAATTGAGTCTATAAAAGGCCCACTGTTCGCAGTGCACAAATCAGTTTAGTTTAGTTTTTTGAACGCGATTATTCGTTGAGATATTTTTGGGACAAAATGTTGTCCCTAAAATCTCCACATTTTGTCGCGTTGGCACTTTTGGTGCTTTATGCGAATAGTGAAATCGGTAGGTGAAATGAAATCTTCTTAAAAGGATATACAATAAGGATAACAGTTAAAAATAAAAAATAAACAACGCCATCTAATGGAACTAAAGAAAACTAAACTATGTACTTGACACAAATGAAATGCAAAAAAAAAGGAATGCATTAAAAAATTTTAATGATAACTTGCGAATGTATGTTCAAAAATCCTTCTTAACTGCAGTGACTATAACAAAAAAAGTGTCCAACCAGACCACATCACAATTTTCAAGATGTGATGAAATATAGTTACGAAACAAACAAATTAATTACTTCTGTGATAACTAAATAACTATGCGAGCATGTACTAACCGAAATGAGTTCACGTATTATCAGCGTCTAGTACAAGGTACTAAATTCCTCGAGGTTCTTTTTATCGCCGAGTGCTTAGTATATAAGATTAACTCTAGCAGAATCAAAGAAATTATAAACGCGTGTAGGACATTAACATGAACATTGGATTAAGTGCAAAAGTGTGATAAAAACTTAACAAATTCGGGACTTTACCTGCAAAACTCAATATAAAGGTGTAACAAGTAAGGAAAGGCAAAAGTCGGGTCGAGCCGACGAGCTGTCTAAAACTAAAGTGATGTGGGTCCCCTCGAAAAGAAATCCTGGCTATAGGCCGAATGGAAGAGGTATCTAAACCAGCTCTGATTTTGATTAAATTTTGCGCAAACAATCTCCTCGTGCAAAATTATGTAAAGATTGGACTAAAATTGAGGCTGCTACAGCTATAATAGGATAAATCGGATGATATATGTGTATGGGAGCTATATCTCAAGGTAGACCGATTTTGATTTAATCTTACAGGCAAGTTGAAATGTCAAATCAAGCACATCCCGAAAATGTGTGTAAAGATTGGACTTAAACTGTGTCTACCACAGCCATAATAGGACACATCGGATGAAAGATATATACATGAGCTATATTTTAATCTGAACCGTATGCTACCAAAATCAACAGCGTTCGTCCTTGGCCAAAAAAGTTGCATGTGCAAAATTCGATGGTAATCGGACAATAAATTCGATCTGTACCTTGATTATATGGACAGACAGACCGGCAGATCTCTCTAATATCTTTTTAGGGTGGGGACACTTCGACTTGAATGTGGATATCGAATTCGTGCCACTGTAGCCTATATTCGCCTATGACGCTGAACGCCTGCGTTCGAGAATCCTGGCGAGAACATCAAACAAAATTGAAAGCGGTGTTTATCCCCTCTTAATGCTAGCGACATTTGCGAAGTACCATGCCATGCATGATCATGAAAAAAATTCTCCCCAAAGAGGTGTCGCACTGCGGCATGCTGTTAGGACTTGGCTATAAAAAGGTCCCTTTTCATTGATAAACTCAACTTGAACCGGAAAGCTT